>NC_073380.1:95430920-95730920 GCF_028641065.1 Leucoraja erinaceus | reverse complement strand
GCAACCTTGGCAGTTGCCAAATGACAGTTTAGGTGATCATTTAAGACGGCTTGCATGATGCGTGCGATAATGTGCTTGGACGAAGTGCGTAGTTACCAGTCGGTACTATGGTCAATGAAGCAATCACATATTATTTCTGCTTCAAATAAAGTCACAAAGTAAACATATTCACCAATCCCCAGCAAAATTATAATACAGTATCTCAACTCTTTTTACACGTTGCAATGAATGCAATTTCTATTATTTCTTTCCACTTCCAAACAAAAATGTGGTTGGATTATTCAGCGTATGATCAACCTCGGTGAGACCAAACGCAGGCTTGGCGATCGCTTCGCACAACACCTCCACTCAGTTCGCAATAACCAACCTGATCTCCCGGTGGCTCAGCACTTCAACTCCCTCTCCCATTCCGAACCCGACCTTGCTGTCCTGGGCCTCCTCCATGGCCAGAGTGAGGCCCACCGCATATTGGAGGATCAGCACCTCACAGTTTGCTTGGGTAGTTTACATCCCAGAGGTATGAACATTGGCTTCTCCAATTTCATGTAGTCCTTGCTTTCTCCCTCCTTCCCCACCCATTCCCAGCTCTCCCACAGCCTACTGTCTCCGCCTCTTCCTTTCTTTTTCATGTCCCCTCACCTGACATCAATCTGAAGAAGGGTCTTGACCCGAAACATCACCTATTTCCTTTGCTCCATAGATGCTGATTTTCTCCAGCTTTTCTATCTATCACCCATTCACACAAGTTCTGTTATCCCACTTTCCTCACTCATTCCCTACACATTAGGGGCAATTTTACAGAGACAAGTTAACCTACAATGTGGCTTTGGGATGTGGGAGGAAACCCACAAGCTTGCAGGGAGAATGTGCAAATTCAACACAGACAGTGCCCGAGGACAGGATCGAACACAGATCCCTGGCGTGTGAGGCATCAAGTCTACCAGCTGTGCCACTATATTTTGTTTTCCAACACACAAAAAATTATACGTTGATGACTTTGGTTACTAAAAAAATTAAAATATCAATTTTCAGTCTTAAATCTCCAAGTGACGCTATATCCCCCTTACAGCTACTGTATGTTTTAATTCAGTTCAAGACTATGGGGCAGTACAATAAAGTTGCTGCCTAAAAGTGCCAGAGACCCGGAATTGATCGTGAATATGGGTGCTGTCTGTATGGAGTTTGCTCCTTTTCCCTTTGATCGCATAAGTTTTCTCCGGGTGCTCTTGTTTCCTTCCACATTCCAAAGGTGTGCAGGAACCTATTTCAGAACCCAACCCAAAACGTGCTAGGCATCCGCCGTCAAGGCACTGCGTACGGCCTCAATGCGGCTGCGGGCCGACAGGCCGTTGCCGCGCTGAATTTTTGGACAGTGTCAGTTTTTCGGGGCCCCGCGCGATGTCGGGACCAGCCCCGCACAACTCCTTACGGCTCCGGCGATCGAAGTGGGACTGGCCCCGTGAGGCCGTACGGATCAAGCGACCACGTTAGGTCGCGCTAGCCGCATGCAGTCGCATGCTGGTGGGATAGGCCCTCTAGTTACCCAACCAGACGCAACTAAAGTTAAGGTAGCTCTTTTTTCCCAAGAACCCTTTTTTGCTTAAGTCCAAGTCAAGAGTCAAGAGAATTTTATTGTCATCTGTCCCAGATAGGACAATGAAATTCTTTCTTGCTGCAGCACAACAGAGTATGTAAACTTAATACAGAACAGAAGATAAGAGTTCAGTGTGTTTATATACCATAGACCATATATATACACAATAAATAAACAGATAAAATGCAATGGGCTGTTATTGTTCAGAGTTTGGAGTTTGGTGGTGGACCCTCCACCAACTCCAGTTTAAATTCCATTTAGAATATTTTTGGAGGACCAGTAAACCAGAAGCAAGAGTTATTCCAGGGAGTTACTCCAGCTCTAAGGAGTGATTCTGCGACTGGACAGTAATGGCGGCCAGATCTCCCACAATTCAAAGCGAGAGAGAAAGTGCCCAGCGCCGATCAGTTGCCGTGGCAGTGCGCATGTGCAGGGCGGCCAATGATGTGCTGGCTGTGGTTGTGTGCCTGTACAGGGGGAGGGTGTGCTGGCTGTAGCAATGCGCATGTGCAAGGCGGCCGGCCGTGCCGGCTGATGAGAAGCGAGCGGAGTGCGGATACCCGGTGGAGACGGAGAGTGACAGAGAGGGGAACTGCAGGTGTCCTGCCTTGGCCGGAGGCCCCCTAGATATCGAGGCCCTAAGCTTCAGCCTGAGAAGCCTAGTGGTAAATCCGGTTTTGAACGTGACAATGTTGATCGAGTTGGAAATGTTTTCAAGGCCGCTCTGGAGAATACGTTATTCATTTTCGAAGCATGGCAAAGACATCTCTATGCCAACTTCAAAGGGCAGTTATCGCCAGAGTTTGACTTCATCTCCGACAGCGAAGCACCAGCTCAGTCTACATTAAATCTACAGCCTGGGTCAAGTCTCCTGATTTTCAGATCACCTTTGTGTTATTTGTTAATTCAATATCTGAAAACGAGGTCCATGTTGAGGAGTGACCAGGTGGTGATAGGCCAGATTTTGGATGAGGGTGGAATGTATTACAAAAGTATAATGATGTCCAGCGCCTTGATTCATGATGATGCACATAAAGCCATCAAAAAGTCAACGTTAAGTCAACCGAAAATGTGTCATTTTAATTCCGAATCACACTAATTGTGAATGCAAACGCAATATATCGATAATATCTCAAGGCCAATATATAATAGATAAACTATCTATAAAATAAACTAAAAGACTCGGTACCCTGCAGCTCTGCCCTTACTTCCCCTCCCCTGAGTCGCAACTGAGACAGAATCCCCCTAGTTTTAGCTTCCACCCCATCAGCTGTTGCATACAACCCATAATCCTCTGAAATTTCTGCCATCTTCAACGGGATCCCACCACTAGCCACGTTTTCCCATCTCCACCCCTTTCCACCTTCCGCAGAGAGTTCCCTCCGCAACTCCCTGGTTAACTCATCCCTTCCCACCCAAACCACCCCCTCCTCAGGTACCTTCCCCTGCAACCGCAGAAGATGCAACACCTGTCGCTACACCTCCTCCCTCGACTGTCCAGGGACCCCGACAGTCTTTTCAGGTTAGGCAGAGGTTCACTTACACCTCCTCCAGCCTCATCTCCTGTATCCGTTGTTCAAGATATGGACTCTTATACATCGGCGAGATCAAACGCAGACTGGGCGATCGTTTCACGGAACACCTACGCTCAGCCCGCCTGAACCTACCTGATCTCCCGGTTGCTGGGCACTTTAATTCTCCTTCCCATTCCTACACGGACCTTTCTGCCCTAGGTCCCCTCCATTGTCAGAGTGAGGCTAAACGCAAATTGGAGGAACAGCATCTCATATTTCTCTTGGGCAGCTTACAGCCCAGTGGTATGAATATTGATTTCTTTCACTTCAGGTAGCCCCGGCATTCCCTCTCTCTCTATCCCTCCTCCACCCAAGTTGTACTAGCTACTCATTTTCCTCCCACGAACAGTTTACAATGGCCTGTTTCCTTTATCATTGTTACTTTTTTTTGCATATCTTTCATTCATTGTTCATTATCTCCCCACATCACCGTCTATATCTCTCGTTTCCTTTATCCCTAACCAGTCCGAAGAAAGTCTCTACCCGACACGTCACACATTCCTTCTCTCCAGAGACGCTGCCTGACTCGCTGAGTTACTCCAGCTTTTTGTGTCTATCTTCTATTGATATCTGTATTTATAGTTTGTCCAATTTTCTTTTGTAAGTTAATTGCTCATTGTTATTGCCCACCAGTGTGTCGAAATTATTGACTGTATGTTACCGATTATACAGGGCTAAATAAAGTCTCAAATTGAGTATAATCCTCTTCCATTAGTTGAGCCTTCCACTGGGAACAGACACTGACTCATTGCCATATAGGGAGTGCAGAGACGGTTCACCAGACTGATTCCTGGGATGTCAGGACTGTCTTATGAAGAAAGACTGGATAGACTTGGTTTATACTCTCTAGAATTTAGGAGATTGAGAGGGGATCTTATAGAAACTTACAAAATTCTTAAGGGATTGGACAGGCTAGATGCAGGAAGATTGTTCCCGATGTTGGGGAAGTCCAGGACAAGGGGTCACAGCTTAAGGATAAGGGGGAAATCCTTTAAAACCGAGATGAGAAGAACCTTTTTCACACAGAGAGTGGTGAATCTCTGGAACTCTCTGCCACAGAGGGTAGTTGAGGCCAGTTCATTGGCTATAATTAAGAGGGAGTTAGATGTGGCCCTTGTGGCTAAGGGGATCAAGGGGTATGGAGAGAAGGCAGGTACAGGGTACTGAGTTGGATTATCAGCCATGATCATATTGAATGGCGGTGCAGGCTCGAAGGGCCGAATGGCCTACTCCTGCACCTAATTTCTATGTCTATGTTTCTAAGATATTTTCTTCAGGTCAGTAAAATGTAGCAACCTAATCAGGCTGCAAGGATGACAGGCACTCTTCTTCCAGATGCTCCTATAACTAACCCCAGCCTCTTCTCACATAGGAGGCCTCCTTCTTCCTAGCCAATAAATTCCTGATGTTGAGATGGAAATATTTAGGTTATTGGATGATTACACAGAACTAGCCAACCATTGGACCTTATTCAAGATGTAACATTGAATAGCAAGTTAATGATATTTTCCTTGGCTGTGTCATGCTTCCTGATTTTTAACTGCTTTAGATCCGCTAGATTAACAGATGAAAGCTGATGACTCGCTCCTTCCTTGCTCTCCCTTTACCAGCCACTGCTTGGCTCAGCTGGGCGTGTGGTCATTGTTTTACGAGTTGCTGTCACCACTGCTGAGGTGTATAGTCGTTTCCATGTACTTTTCATGTGTCTTTATTCCGTCTTCACAAATGTCACTTTACAAGGTTCATCATATTCCTAGTTAATATCAACTATATTCCCAATTCAATACCATGATTGAAAAGTATTCACTCTTTATTCCATTACCGTCACCCTGCAAAGTGTGAATCTTCCAACAATAGTGCTGAAAGACATGAACTAGCTGTTCTTCCCTTGTCCCACAGGAGTACGAGCATTTTAATTGATCCGCTGCTGGAGTTAACTTTTCCGATCTCAACTGTAAGCAGCTGGTTGTACGAATTTGCAATCCTATGCTATGGATTAAAGTGGGGAGCCTGAATCTGAATACACATTATCAGATTTAGAATGGTTACTTACCTGGGCTATAATCTGAGCTGACACCCCAGCACAATACAGATGGACTGCACTGCTAAATCAACAAACTGGGAACAAACAGGAATGCAGTTGAACAGAGGGATCTAGGAATAACTGTGCATAGTTCCCTGAAGGTGGAATCTCATGTAGATAGGGTGGTAAAGAAAGCTTTTGGTGTGCTGGCCTTTATAAATGAGAGCATTGAGTATAGAAGTTGGGATGTAATGTTTAAATTGTACAAGGCATTGGTGAGGCCAATTCTGGAGTATAGTGTACAATTCTGGTCGCCAAATTATAGGAAAGATGTCAACAAAATAGAGAGAATACAGAGGAGATTTACTAGAATGTTGCCTGGGTTTCAGCAACTAAGTTACAGAGAAAGGTTGAACAAGATAGGCCTTTATTCTTTGGAGCGCAGAAGGCTAAGGGGGGACTTGATAGAGGTCTTTAAAATGATGAGAGGGATAGACAGAGTTGACGTGGATAAGCTTTTTCCATTGAGAGTAGGGAAGATTCAAACAAGAGGACATGATTTGAGAATTAAGGGACAGACGTTTAGGGGTAACATGAGGGGGAACTTCTTTCCTCAGAGAGTGGTAGCTGTGTGGAATGAGCTTCCAGTGGAAGTGGTGGAGGCAGGTTCGATTTTATAATTTAAAAATAAATTGGATAGGTATATGGACGGGAAAGGAATGGAGGGTTATGGTCCGAGTGCAGGTAGATGGGATTAGGTGAAAGTGTTCGGCACTGACTAGAAGGGCCGAGATGGCCTGTTTCCGTGCTCTAATTGCTATATTGTTATATGGTTAAACTGATTCCCACTCCACTCTCACTTACATCCCAACTCCCAACTCCCATATTCAGCCTTCCTCATTTGATGGGCATTTAAAGATCCAGGGACAATAGTTTGAGAGGCAGGGCACTTTTTGTTCTGGAGCCCTGGCCAACACCTATCTTCTTACAAAGTCTTTGAAACAGTCCATAAGTTATCTTTCACCGATAGAGCCAAATTTCTATATTGTATCTCCATGGGCAGACATCACTGCGATTTCAGGGTTAGTGTCGAGGCTTTGGCTTGGAAGGATTGAGTGAAGAGTCTGAGCAGCAGATGCAATAAAATATAGTTTTGGTTTGTAACTCTACCCTGGCCTTAGTATGTTAGGGTGGGCAGTTAAGGCACTGATATGCTCCTCCTGTGGGACTTGGGCAGTCAGGGAGACTTCCGTTATCCCTCGGGATTATGCCTACAGGAAATGCATCCAGGGCAGGTTCTGACATTGTATCAGGGAACTGGAGCTGCAGAAGGGTGACCTCAGGATCATCTGGGACACTGAGAGCTTCAAAGCTAGGAGTCACAGTGAGGTGATAAACAGTGGAGCATCCTGGACCATACAGCTCACCCCTTCCACAACACACTGATCAACCTGAGGAGCACCTTCAGCAACAGACTGGTTCCACCAAGATGCAGGACAGAACGCCACAGGAGATCCTTCTTCCCTGTGGCTATCGAACTGTAAAATCCCTCCCCTTTCTGTCATTCGGTCGACTGAGACTGACTCCCTTCCCCACCCCCTCACCCAATCTTTGCACATCCCCAATCCTTTCCACTGGTCACTTTAGTTTCATGTTTCATGTATTTTGTGTTTTATGACTGTTGGCAGATCAATTTCCCTCCTGGGATAAATAAAGTTATTTCGTATCATATCGAAATGCCTAAAGTACAAGTAGAAAGTAGTGCAGGAATCATCTGTGCACCATTTTGGAGATAGTTGTGGGAGATGAGCAGCAGCAGTCAGGCCTGTGCTGCTAGGCCTGACTGAGGCACAGCCAGGTAACATGAAGTCAGACAGTGATGGGAGGCTTATTGGTCAGGGTGACAGATAGGACCTTCTGTGGCAGGAATCAAGACTCAACTGTGTTGGCTCCCAGATGCCAGGGTCTAGGATGTCGCAGTGGCTGCAGAACATTCTCCAGGGGGGGGGGGGGGAAGAGCAGCAAAAGATCGGTGTGCATATTGCCACAAATGACATAGGTAGAAAAAGGGATAAGGTCCTGCATAGTGAATATACAGTCAGGAAAAAGGGAGAAGCAATCTCTGGATTTCTCCCAGTGTCCTATGCCTGTGATGGTAGGAATAGGAAGATAGGACAGATGAATCTGTGGCTCAGGAGTAAATGCAGAGATTCAGAATTTTGAACCATTGGGTCTCTTCAGGGGTGGAGGTGACCTGTATAAGAGGGATAGGTTTTACCTTAACAGGAGGGAGAACAATATCGTGGTGGACAGGTTTGCTAGTGCTATTCAGGAGGATTTAAACTTGATTGGCAGGGGACATGATCCAATGCAATATTTGAGACCCTTCTTCAGACCACCGCTGCGAGGCTTCACCACCACCGAGGCCCCATCGTCGCGAGGCTTCACCGCTGCTGAGGCCTCCGTGGTGCCAACCCGGGCCCCAGCCGTGGGCCCGTCGGCCGCTGAGCAGACTTGGACTCTGACCCGCAAGGGCCCGGACAGGCCCCAACCCAGAATGTGGAGGATTATGGGCATGTAAGAGAAAATGGCTTACAGGGAAATAATTGGGAGAACAATAAAAATGAGGTTGTTCAGAAAGTTGGCATTGACTGGCGGGAACAGGTTAGTGGGCTGTTTTAAATACAATAAGATCCGTGTTTTTATCATACCTGAGGGATAAGGTGCAAAAGCTAGGAAATGGCCTATTTCTATTCTATGTAACTATTCCCATAGTGTGATGACTCTCTCTGCACTGAACTGGAATACGTTTGACAAGCCTTACCTCAGTCATAAAATTAAATGCTATTAAAGTCATTTAAATAATTAAAGAATAAAAGCTACTATATGATAAAAAAAATTAAAGACATATTAAAGCATTAAGAAGTAATTGAAGCACGGAAATGAAGCAATATATATAAATAAAAATGACTCCTATTTTCCCTCTGAATGTCCAGGATGAGAATCCTCATTCAGATCAATGGAACATACTTCCATAAGCAGCTAAGCATTTCTCGGAACTATTGGGAACAGCCAGCAGGATTTGGTCCAATTTTTCTTTGGAAGAATGAGGGAGGCAATGTTAACTAAACAAGGATGTTGGAACAGAGGGATCTGCAACTATGTGCACACAAATCTCAGAAGGTGGTGCGAACAAGTTAGAGGGCTGTTTTAAATACAATAAGATCCGTGTTTTTATTATACCTAAGGGATAAGGTGCAAAAGCTAGGAACAAAATAAATAAGATCCAGTCCTTTAAGACTACTCTGCCGTTCATTAAGATCGTCACTCATTAGTTTGCTTTAGAGATACATGCATGGAAACAGGCCCTATGTCTCATCAAGTCCACTTTGACCTCTGATCTATTCACATAACTTCTATATTATCCCACTTTCTCATTCACTTCCCACACACCAGGGGCAATTTAACTGGAATTTAGGATGGGAGGGGATCTTATAGAAATATATAAAATTCTTAAACGATTGGACAGGCTAGATGAAGGAAAAATGTTCCCGATGTTGGGGGGGTCCAGAACCAGTGTTTAGAGTTTAAGAATAAGGAGTAGGGCATTTAGGACTGAGATGAGGAAAAACATTTTAACCACAGTTGTGAATCTGTGGAATTCTCTGCCACAGAAGGCAATAAAGGCCAAATCACTGTTTTCAAGAGGTAGGTTTAGCTCTTAGGGCTAAATGTTTAGCTCTTAGGGATAAATGACCCAAGGGATATGGGGAAAAAGCAAGAATGGGGTACTGACTTTAGATGATCAGCCATGATCATTTTGAATGGTGGTGCTGGCTCGAAGGGCCGAATGGCCTACTCCTGCATCTATTTTTTCTATGTTTCTGTTTCTAACAGGTCAAATGAAGGAGCATCGAAGGAGGAAGTGGAGAGATGACATTTTGGGTCGGGACTCTTCTCCAGACTTGTCCACTCATTCTCTCGTCATATGGCAAACCGGACGTCCCTGGAACTCATCCAATAAATATTTGCTGCCCTCCCTCTGTTGCAAGTTTATTGTTCCTTGGATAAAGAGATCAAATGTGTGCACACTAATTCAGGTGCAGTCACAACAAGGCCTTCTACAAATTATAATACAACATCCTTTCTTCTGTAATCAACACTCTCATAAAGGCTAACATATCATTTGCTTTCCTAATCACTCGGATAATCAGATAATTTTGTGGTCAGCATTACTAAGACCAGCTGTTTCTTTTTTTCCTTCTCAAATTCCAGATTATGAACTGAATTCAAATATTGCACAATGAGCTGCTTGATCTGGAATGCATTGCCTGAAGACCAATGAGAAATGATTCATCAGTAAGGTCCATCGGATGGATCTTTAATGGGGAAGCATTTACGACACAGTGGCTGTGACGGGTGCTGTCTACAAAATGCACTGCAGTTACTCACCCTGGCAATTTAAGCATGCGACCTCTACCAAACCCATTGTTTAAACCAACATCTGCAGTTCTTCCTGCACAAACCCACTCCCCCCCCCCCCCCCCCTATCGCCAAGGAAAAGAAAGAAAACTGGTTAATTGACTGAAGCTTGCCCACAGTCACGCACCATCCAGACATGGAAATCTGTTTCCCTCCGTCCCCACCTGAACGCGTTCCGTGTCCGCCATGATGTAGAGCTCTTCTTTCGTCGTCTCCTCAGATCCTGGTGAACTTCTACCGCTGCACCATCGAGAGCATCCTTACCAACTGTATCACAGTATGGTACGGCAACTGCTCTGTCTCCGACCGGAAAGCACTGCAGAGGGTGGTGAAAACTGCCCAACGCATCACCGGTTCCTCGCTCCCCTCCATTGAGTCTGTCCAGAGCAAGCGTTGTCTACGAAGGGCGCTCAGCATCGTCAAGGACTGCTCTCACCCCAACCATGGACTGTTTACCCTCCTCCCATCCGGGAGGCGCTACAGGTCTCTCCGTTGCCGGTCCAGCAGGTCCAGGAACAGCTTCTTCCCTGTGGCTGTTACACTACTCAACACTGTACCTTGATGATTGCCAGTCATACCCACCCTCCTCAGACACTACTTCCTCCAGTGACCGACTGATCTCCCCCCCCCCCCCCCCCCCCCCCCCCCGAAATTTGCACTACTGCTACTGTATATACATATATATATTTTACTGTTCCATTATTCTGTGTTCGCACTTCTGGGTGAGATGCTAACTGCATTTCGTTGTCTCTGTATTTGTACACTGCACAATGACAATAAAGTTTGAATCTGAATCTGAAATGAAGGGTTTATTTACATTTCAATATCATGTACAAATAATTCTGGGTTGAGAAAGTAAACGAGAATGAGAGTGACAGTTTGTCTCAACATGTATAAATGATTTAGATATCCTGGTATGTAATTCAGTAAAAATTCCCGCTTCCTCTGAGTTTATGGCCTTCTACTTTGTTGTGGTCAGAAAATGACAATGACAATAATCATTAATTAGCTAAACATTAAACTTTCGGATGTGGTAATCTGTGATTCATTACAGCTCCTGGAAGCTTAGAGTTGACTGGCCAGCTACTCAAGAGCCATGTGGGGCTCAAATGGTACTGTCTGTGGTAATGTCATCGATTTACTTGCAGTGCATTATGCAAGTACACACAATGGTGTGTGTGGGAGAGTGTACATGTGAGAGTGTGCGTGTGTGAGTGCTCGTGAGTGTGTATGCGTACGTGTGTGTGTGCGAGTGTGTATGTGTGCGTGTCTGTGTGTGCGAGTGTGTATGTGTGCGTGTGTGTGCGTGTGTGTGAGTGCTTGTGAGTGTGTATGTGTGAGTGTGTGTGAGTGTGCGTGAGTGTGTATGCGTATGTGTGTGTGTGCGAGTGTGTGTGTGTGCGTGTGTGTGTGTGTGTGTGTGTGTGTGTGTGTGCGTGTGTGTGTGTGTGTGTGTGTGTGTGTGTGTGTGTGTGTGTGTGTGTGTGTGTGTGTGTGTGTGTGTGTGTGTGTGTGTGTGTGTGTGTGTGTGTGTGTGTGTGTGTGTGTGTGTGTGTGTGTGTGTGTGTGTGTGTGTGTGTGTGTGTGTGTGTGTGTGTGTGTGTGTGTGTGTGTGCGTGTGTGTGTGTGTGTGCGAGTGTGTGTGTGTGCGTGGGTGTGTGTGCGAGTGTGCGAGTGTGTGTGTGTGCATGTCTGTGTGTGAGTGTGTGTGTGTGTGTGTGCAAGTGCGTGTGTGTGCGTGTCTGTGTGCGAGTGTGTGTGTGCGAGTGTGTGTGTGTGTGTGCAAGTGCGTGTGTGTGCGTGTCTGTGTGTGCGAGTGTGTGTGTGCGAGTGTGTGTGTGTGTGTGTGTGTGTGTGTGTGTGTGCGAGTGTGTGTGTGCGTGTCTGTGTGTGCGAGTGTGTGTGTGTGTGCAAGTGTGTGTGTGTGTGCGAGTGTGTATGTGTGCGTGTGTGTGTGTGTGTGTGCGTGTGTGTGTGCGTGTGTGTGTGTGTGTATGTGTACGTGTCTGTGTGTGTGTGCGAGTGTGTGTGTGCGTGTCTGTGTGTGCGTGTGTGTGTGTGTGTGTGTGTGTGTGCGAGTGTGTGTGTGTGCGTGTGTGTGTGTGCGTGTCTGTGTGTGTCTGTGTGTGTGTGTGTGTGTGGGTAGTTTTGTATTCCCTTGCCTTTTACTTTGTGGTCTCGAGGAAGTTCACATTGTTTACTGCATTAGCTCATCTTATTTGGAGGAAACCGCCTCTTGACAAAATGCTTGAGAAAAGTTATTTGTTGGATAAACACAAAAAGCTGGAGTAACCCAGCGGAGCAGGCAGCATCGCTGGAGAGAAGGAATGGGCCAGTCTGAAGAAGGGTCGCCACCCGAAACATCACCCATTCTTTCTCTCCAGAGATGCTGTCTGTCCCGCTGAGTTACTCCAGCTTTTTGTGTCTATCTTCGGTTTAAACCGGCATCTGCACCTTCTCACACACACTGTTGGATCAAGTTCCCTTTATTTTATCCAAACATAGGGGAAGGGAGTGTGTGGGGAGGGGGTGTGTGTGGGTATGTGTGTGGGGGTGTGTGGAGGAGGGGTGTGTGTGGGGGGGGGGTGTGTGGGGGGGGTGTGTGTGGGGAGGGGTGTGGGTGGGGGGGTTTGTGTGGGGGGATGGGGGGTGGTGGGGGGGAGGGCAGGTGGGGATGGGGTGTGGGGAGGAGCGGTGTGTGTGGGGAGGGGTGTGTGGGGAGTGTGGGGGAGGGTGTGTGTGGGGGGGGTTTGTGGGGGGTGGCAGGTGTGGGGGGAGGGGGTGTGTGTGTATGGGAGGGGTGTGTTTGGGGATGGGGTGTGGGGGTGGGGTATGTGGGGGGAGGGGGTGTGGGGGAGGAGGGGTGTGTGGGGGAGGGTGTGTGTGGGGGGAGGTGGAGTTATGGGGGCTGGGGAGGGTGGGTATATGGGAGGGGGGGGGGGTGCGGTGGTGGGGGAGAGTGTGTATGTGGGAGGTAGGTGTGTGGGCCCAGCGGCTCCGGCTCCTACTACACTCACGGCTCCAGGACCCGGCGCACTCAGTGGCTCCCAGCCCCGGCTGCACTCATAGACACATGGCTCATCGTGGTGGTCACCGCCCCCACCGGCGAACACAGCAGCCCCCGTCTGCTCACTGTGCTCCGTCAGGTTTATTCTTGCAGCCGGTGAATGACAGCGGGTGCCGGAAATGGCATGTAGAAAGGGAGGGTGGGGGGGCAAAGAGGGAAGGGGCAGGGAGGGAGGGAGGGGCAGGAAGGAAGGAGGGGGGGGGCAGAGCGTTGGGGGGGTTAGTGAGGGAGGGGGGCAGAGAGGGAGAGGGGCAGAGAGCGGGGGAAGAGAGTGAGGGCCCCCTACACCCCCCCCATCATCCTCCCCCCCTCTACTCCCCCCCTCTCCCCCTTCCTCCACCCCCAGGTAAACCTCTACTGGAGTATGTAAACATTTCACCATTAGCGCATCGGGTTTTGGAGAAGATGTGATTCACAAACGAACAAACAAAAGATCAATTCAGATTTTACAAGTAGATAGATAGATAGATAGATAGATAGATAGATAGATAGATAGATAGATAGATAGATAGATAGATAGATAGATAGATAGATAGATAGATAGATACAATTCTTAAGGGGATGGACAGGCTAGATGCGGGAAAAATGTTCCCAATGTTGGGGGTGTCCAGATCTAGGAGTCACAGTTTAAGAATAAGGGGTAGTCCATTTAGGACTGTAATGAGGAAAAAATGTCACCATGATAGTTGTGAATCTGCGGAATTCCTTGCCATGGAAAGCAGTGGAGTCCAACTCACTGGATGTATTCAAGAGAGAGTTAGATATAGCTCTTTGGGCTAATGGAATCAAGAGATATAGGGAGAAACAGGGACAGAGTACTGATTCTGGATGATCAGCCATGATCAATTGCTGGCTCGAATGGCCGAATGGCGTACTCCTGCACCTATTTTCTATGTTTCTATGTTGGCCAGATTTCTTTAAATTGTGTCATGGAGCAATTACAGTATTTGTAGCAGCAGATTTTTACATTGTTCAAGCGATTACTCCCTCTAGCCACTAAGGAAATTACATGGTTAAAGGAGAATGTCGTAATATGCATGTGAGCTCTCCATGAGGCCTTCAGAGCTTCTTTACAGATACATCTTCATAACAGAGTCTTTTGATTAATAGTTTCTTTATTGTTGAAGAAAAACTATAAGGTACATCCGACCTTCTATCTGACTCGTACACTTTAATCTTCGTCAAACTCCAGCATATCGCTTAAACGTTAGAAAACTCCTCGTGTCTCGGTTAAATGTCACATGGTCGAAGAGTAAACCTTCCCCATGTAAATTCAAAACTAAACTAAAAACTAAGCTTCTGCACAAGAAACCTAGCACCAAACACACCCTAGAATACGTAATAAATCCCACCCACATAATAACGGGCAGTATAACATTTAAAGGCACATGCCCATTATTAATGACATTCAAAATAAGCCAAATGGCCACTACAGTATTTACAACATTACAAAATGTACCTACGTGTGTTTGTGGGTGTTGAATACATTTACACAATTCATAGAAACATAGAAACATAGAAATTAGGTGCAGGAGTAGGCCATTCGGCCCTTTGAGCCTGCACCGCCATTCAATATGATCATGGCTGATCATCCAACTCAGTATCCCGTACCTGCCTTCTCTCCATACCCCCTGATCCACTTAGCCACAAGGGCCACATCTAACTCCCTCTTAAATATAGCCAATGAACTGGCCTCGACTACCCTCTGCGGCAGAGAGTTCCAGAGATTCACCACTCTCTGTGTGAAAAAAGTTCTTCTCATCTCGGTTTTAAAGGATTTCCCCCTTATCCTTAAGCTGTGACCCCTTGTCCTGGACTTCCCCAACATCGGGAACAATCTTCCTGCATCTAACCTGTCCAACCCCTTAAGAATTTTGTAAGTTTCTATAAGATCCCCTCTCAATCTCCTAAATTCTAGAGAATAAACCAAGTCTATCCAGTCTTTCTTCATAAGACAGTCCTGACATCTCAGGAATCAGTCTGGTGAACCGTCTCTGCACTCCCTCTATGGCAATAATGTCCTTCCTCAGATTTGGAGACAAAAACTGTACGCAATACTCCAGGTGTGGTCTCACCAAGACCCTGTAAAACTGCAGTAGAACCTCCCTGCTCCTATACTCAAATCCTTTTGCAATGAAAGCTAACATACCATTCGCTTTCTTTACTGCCTGCTGCACCTGCATGCCTACCTTCAATGACTGGTGTACCATGACACCCAGGTCTCGCTGCATCTCCCCCTTTCCCAATCGGCCATGAGCAATCAAAGGATTCTATGGAGAATAACGGGGAATAAATGAGATTGTGTTTGACTACTCAGGAATGCCCACAATACTCCTCACCAATGGACTTATGGTTGACAACACAATAAAAGTAAAAACAAACGGACTGCAGGCGAGCCGCAGCCGTTCACCAGCGCCGCCACTTCCGGGTGAATAGCAACACTTGTCCCTTTACCTCCCCCCTCAACTCCTTTCAGGGACCCAAGCAATCGTTCCAGGTGCGACAGAGGTTTACCTGCATCTCTTCCAACCTCATCTATTGCGTCCGCTGCTCTAGATGTCAGCAGATCTATATCGGTGAGACCAAGCGGAGGTTGGGCGATCGTTTCGCCGAACACCTCCGCTCGGTCCGCAATAACCTAGCTGACCTCCCGGTGGCTCAGCACTTCAACTCCCCCTCCCACTCCGTCTCCGACCTCTCTGTCCTGGGTCTCCTCCATGGCCACAGCGAGCAGCACCGGAAATTGGAGGAACAGCACCTCATATTCCGTTTGGGGAGTCTGCACCCCGGGGGCATGAACATCGACTTCTCCCAATTCTGTTAGTCCTTGCTGTCTCCTCCCCTTCCTCAGCTCCCCTGCTGTCTCCTCCCACCCTCCAGCCTTCCGGCTACTCCTCCTTTTCCCTTTCTTGTCCCCACCCACCCCCACCCCTGATCAGTCTGAAGAAGGGTTTCGGCCCGAAACGTTGCCTATTTCCTTCGCTCCATAGATGCTGCTGCACCCGCTGAGTTTCTCCAGCTTTTCTGTGTAACCTTCACCTCTCCCTGTTCCTGCTCCCCAAATACACACCTCTGATCAGACGTGTGAAACCTACCATGAGGACAGTGAAGGTCTGGCCTGAGGGGGCTGTCTCTATTTTATAGGAGCAGTTTCAGCAGACAGACTGGAGTCTCTTTGCTACTCAGTCCACCTCCAATTCACAAATGGACATCAACTCGTACACCTCAACAGTTCTGGACTATATAAAATTCTGTACCGATAATGTCACTACCCACAAGGAGATAAAGACCTTCCCTAACCAGAAGCCGTGGATGAGCAGGGAGGTCAGACTCCTACTGAAGGCTCGCGATGCCGCTTTCAGATCTGGCGACGCTGAGGGATACAGCTGATCCAGGGCCAATCTGAAAATGGGAATTAGGACTGCTAAACTAAATCATAAACGGCGGATTGAGGAGCATTTCCACAACAACTCTGACCCCAGGTGCATGTGGCAAGGAATCAAATCCCTTGCCGATTATCAGAAAGTTAACACCCCTCCCCCAGACAACGCCACCCTGCCTGACGAGCTAAACCACTTCTATGCTCGCTTTGACCGAGACAACAAAACCCCAGCCGTTAAAGTTGCTCCACCCCCGAATGAACAACCTCTCAGCCTCTCCACCTCTGCTGAACAAGATGCACTGAGCAAGGTGAATGAGCGCAAAGCTGCCGGCCCCGATGGCATCCCTGGCCGGGTGCTCAGGGCATGTGCTGGACAACTATCCCCAGTCCTCGCCGACATTTTCAATCTCTCACTGGCCCAGGGTGTTGTCCCCACTTGCCTCAAGACATTAACCATCGTGCCAGTGCCCAAACAGTCAGCTACAGGGAGTCTCAACGATTTCCGCCCAGTGGCACTCACCCCTGTCATTGCTAAGTGCTTTGAGCAGCTGATCTTGGCTCACCTCAAAGCCTGCCTCCCCCCCACACTGGATCCCCACCAGTTTGCCTACCGGACCAACAGGTCTACAGAGGACGCCATATCGGCGGCCCTACACTCTGCCCTGACCCACCTGGACTACAACAACTCCTACATCAGGCTGCTGTTCATTGATTTTAGCTCTGCCTTTAACACCGTCATCCCCGCCAGCTTGATCACCAAACTCAGCGGACTTGGCATCTCCACCTCCCTCTGCAACTGGACACTGGACTTCCTCACTAACAGACCACAGTCTGTTAGGGTCAATAACCTCACCTCCTCCACTATAACACTGAACACCGGCGTGCCACAGGGCTGTGTGCTCAGCCCTCTCCTCTACTCCCTCTTCACCCACGACTGCATCCCAAAGTACGATCCAACGCCATTATTAAGTTTGCTGACGATACCACGGTAGTAGGACTGATCAGCGACAACGATGAGTCAGCCTACAGGGAGGAGATCCAGCACCTGACAGCCTGGTGTGCCAACAATAACCTCGTCCTCAACTCCAAAAAGACGAAGGAGATTATTGTTGACTTCAGGCAGACCAGAGGAGGCAGTCATACCCCCATCCATATAAACGGGACTGAGGTGGAGCGCGTCTCCAGCTATAAATTCCTCGGAGTAAATATCTCAGAGGATTTGTCCTGGTCCCTCAACACCTCCAAGCTGATCAAAAAGGCACAGCAGCGCCTTTACTTCCTGAGGAGGCTCAAGAAAGCCCACCTGTTCCCCCGGATCCTGACCAACTTTTACCGCTGTACCATACCTGCTTCACGGTATGGTACAGCAGTTGCACTGCTGCGGACAGGAAGGCACTACAACGGGTGGTGAAAACCGCGCAGAACATCATCGGTGCCCCGCTCCCTGCCATGGATGCCCTCCACCGAAAACGGTGTCTGAGACGGGCTGGGAAGATCATCAAAGACCCCTCCCACCCCAACCATGGACTGTTTGCCCTCCTCCCATCAGGGAGGCGGTACAGGAGCCTCAGGTCACGTACTAGTAGGATGAGGAACAGCTTCTACAACAACACAATCACACTGCTGAACTCGGAGTCCCGCCGATAGATTTCTCTGGTCCCTCCGTCCCCATTGTTTAATTATTCTGTATTTCTTGATTATTCTGTATCTTCTCTCTTTCTATTTTTTTTTCCTTATGTACAACTACTACGGACTGACGCAAAACTGCATTTCGTTGTACTCATACTTGTATTTGTGCGATGACATTAAAGTTGAATTGAATTGAATTTGCCTCCTGCTGTACCTGCATGCTTACTTTCAGTGACTGATATTGCTGGCAAAGCCAGGATCAATTCCCTATCTTCACATGACATTAAATTACCATGTTTGCTCATCTATTTCAAGAGGCAAGCTTCAGTTATATTATGATGGGAGAGCATAAAGCCCAGCTAGGAAACATTAATGAAGGTGAGCATGGTGAAGTTTTGAAAGCAAAAAAATTACAAGTTTTACTTTGAATTCAAACTATCATTTTATTTAACCAAATTTAACCCCTTCAATTAATGCAGTAAGATTTAATCTCACCTCCAGGTGATAAACTCATCCTCAGTTAATAATCCCAAGACTCTGGAGTGGTCTAGTACTGTCACACACATGATAACCCTGGAGAGCGTTGCATCCATTGCACATTGACATGTTCTCATTATAGACAATAGACAATAGGTGCAGGAGTAGACTATTTAGCCCTTCGAGCCAACAACACCATTCAATGTGATTCAATTATGAAATGGAAGTTCCAATCATTGCAAAGTAATTGATTTTGTATCTTAAACATAAACTATGCAAAAAAAGAAAGACTATTTTCCTTTTGTAACATATCTGGGACAAAAGCCAAGCAACTTTAATTTAATACACATACAAACTGTGCTATTTGTGGAAAGGCATGTGTCCAAGAATTAATGCAAAAAGCCATTAGTCAGTGGTCTACTGGCATGGTTGGTCTGCGCGAGAGGGAGGGGGTGGGGAAGTAATTTTGGCTTTCATCCTCTTTCTGAGGCCTATGCCTTTGAAGTTCTTCCTTGCAGAACAAGCATAACAGCTCTCCCAGGAGACTTGCAATTTGAATTCTTCCTCTTTTTTTTAGCCTATTTGTCACTGGTGCCCATTTCATGTACATACAGAACAACAGGAACATTTGTGAAAATCCCAGATAAAACATTACCAGCAGTGGTTTTCAGACTGTATCGTGCAATATGACTTTATCTATGAACTTCCCAATAGCAGCTTTTTGCAGGGATCCCGGATGCTGTATCATAGCTTTATTTACCGGCACTTCATATCCTAAAGGATACATAGATATATATATATATATACGTACATGAGTATATGTATACACTTAATATATATATATATATATATATATATATACACACACACAGAGATACACACAAACACACACGCATGTATATAATAGACACAAAATGCTGGAGTAACTCATTGAGCCAGGCAGCATCTCTGGAGAAACGAAGTCTGTGACATTTTGGGCCGAGACCCTCTTCAGTATATTTGTATATATAAATGACTTGGATGTAAATGTAGGTTACACAGAAAAGCTGGAGAAACTCAGCGGGTGCAGCAGCATCTATGGAGCGAAGGAAATAGGCAATGTTTCGGGCCGAAACCCTTCTTCAGACTTATTTCCTTCGCTCCATAGATGCTGCTGCACCCGCTGAGTTTCTCCAGCTTTTCTGTGTAACCTTCGATTCTCCAGCATCTGCAGTTCCCTCTTAAACACTGGATGTAAATGTAGTTGGCTCGGTTTGCAAGTTTGCAAGTGACACCAAAATGGTGGAATTGCGGACAGTGCAGACTGCTTCGGGGTTAGTGACTAGTGGAGTCAAGGGATATGGGGAGAAGGCAGGCACGGGTTATTGATAGGGGACGATCAGCCATGATCACAATGAATGGCGGTGCAGGCTCGAAGGGCCGAATGGCCTCCTCCTGCAGCTATTTTCTATGTTTCTATGTTTCTATGCTGTCAAGGTATTGGGGAGGTTATAGATTAGCTACAGAAATGAGCGGAGAACAGGCAGATGAAGTTGAATTTGAGCAAGTGAGAGGTGCTGTAGCTTAGGAGGTCAAGTGTAAGGGAGAAATATACCATTCATGGCAAGACCCTTAACAGCATTAATGTACAGAGGAATCTTAGAGTTCAAGTCCATAGCTCCCTGGAAGTTGCAACACAAGTACAGTGGATAAATTAGTAAACAAGATGTATGGTATGCTTGCTATCATAGGTCGAGACATTGAATATAGAAGTTAGGAAGTTATGATGCAGCTTTACAGGACTTTCCTTTGGCCACATTTGGTGTACTACATCCAGTTCTGGTCACTCCTTTATAAGTAGGTTATGGAGGCTTTGCAGAGGGTGCAGAGAAGATTTACTAGCATGCTGCCTAGACTAGAGGGTAATAGCTATGAAGATAGGTCGGACAAAACTTGGATTTTTTTATTAAGTGGCATCGGAGGGTGAAGGGAGGGTGACCTGATGGAAGTATGTAAAGTTATCAGAGGTATGGCTAGGCTAGAACCTTTTTCCCAGGGTCGACACGACTGGAGGGTGTAGCTTTAAGATGAATGGACAAAATTTAGTGGCATCTAGGGCAAGCTTTTTTTAAATGGAGTGTGGTGGATGCCTGGAACGTGCTGCAGGGATGATGGTGGAGGCAGTAATGATAGTGACTATATTTAAGAGAGAGTTAGATGTGGCCCTTGTGGCTAAAGGGATCAGGGGGTATGGAGAAAAGGCAGGTACAGGATACTGGGTTGGATGATCAGCCATGATCATATTGAATGGCGGTGCAGGCTCAAAGGGCCGAGTGACCTACTCCTGCACCTATTTTTCTATGTTTCTATGTTTCTATTTAAGAGACTTTTGTATAGTCACCTGGATTATGCAGGGAACAGAGGGGTATGAATCAGGTGCAAGCAAAGTTGATTAGTATAACCTGGTAACATGTTCAGCACAGGCATTGTGGGCTGAAGGGCCTGTTCCTGTGCAGTACTACTCTATGTTCGACATTCTACACAAGGCTGCCACAGAGATGAAGACAACTGGAGATGGCGGCATGCACAGCCGCACTCCTTGGTAACTGGGTAATGGTTGGTCTCAATGGACTCTGTGCCACAAGTGACCTGAAGCTAATGTGACTTACAAGTTCATCCCAGATAAAGTGATCTCAGCCTCGTGCACTGAGGTGCATTACGGAGAGATGCTACAGTCCTTGTCAGTAATGCTTGTGACAAAAGTGGAACATAGAAAAATGAGTGAGGTCAAGGCTGCGGGCAAAACATTGGTGAGTTAATGGGAACTGGTCATTTACATCTCTAGTTGCAGGATTTCATCAATTAGTTTAGTTTTAGTTTAGAGATACAACATGGAAACAAGCCCTTTGGCCATCAAGTGGACGTCGACCATCGCATTCGAACTATGTCATCCCTTTTTTTCATCCACTCCCTGCACATTAGGGCAATTTTTGCAGAGGCTAATGAACCTCTAATCCTGCACGGCTTTGGGATGTGGAATAATTCTGGAGAACCCAGAGGATCAGCCATGATCACAATGAATGGCGGTGCAGGCTTGAAGGGCCAAATGGCCCGCTCCTGCACCTATTTTCTATGTTTCTATGAAAACCAAGGCCACAGGGAGGATGTGCAAACACCACACTGGCAGCAGGTCTGAACCCAGATCTCTGGCACTTTGAGGCAGCAGCTCTACCAGCTGCACCACTGTGTTGTGCCAGTTGTACTGTATGAAAAATTCAGTCGATAGGATGTACCTTTAAGTGCCATTTCTGATCAGTAAGCATGGATGTAGCCATTATTCACCTGATGACATAAATTGGATATACATCGGATGCCAGGGTGAAATTGGATATACATCGGATGCCAAGAATTCACTTAGTGTCTTTTATGCATACATAGAGGAGAAGTTCTGGGTGGTGTGGGAATTGTAACTATAAGCATCCCTTATGGGCGACTATTTGCATACCTTAGGTATGCAAGCAAAGAGTTTCACTGTGACTTGTCACATGTTACAATAAATTCAATTCAATTCAATTCAACTTTAATGTCATCGCACAAATACAAGTATGAGTACAACAAAATGCAGTTTTGCGTCAGTCCGTAGTAGTTGTGCATAAAGAAATTAAAAAAATAGAAAGAGAGAAGATACAGAATCATCAAAAAATACAGAATAATTAAACAATGGGGACGGAGGGACTGGAGAAATCTATCGGCGGGACTCCGAGTTCAGCAATGTGATTGGATTGTTGTAGAAGCTGTTCCTCATCCTACTAGTACGTGACCTGAGGCTCCTGTACCGCCTCCCTGATGGGAGGAGGGCAAACAGTCCATGGTTGGGGTGTGAGGGGTCTTTGATGATCTTCCCAGCCCGTCTCAGACACCGTTTTCGGTGGAGGGCATCCATGGCAGGGAGCGGGGCACCGATGATGTGCTGCGCGGTTTTCACCACCCGTTGTAGTGCCTTCCTGTCCGCAGCAGTGCAGCTGCTGTACCATACCGTGAAGCAGGTGGTCAGGATACTCTCTATGGTACAGCGGTAAAAGTTGGTCAGGATCCGGGGGGACAGGTGGGCTTTCTTGAGCCTCCAATTAAATTGAATACCCCAATTAAATTGAAAAGTTTCTAGGATTTCCTGTGCATCCCGGGAACATTGCTCGTGGAATGAGACCTGCATCTCTCTGGATAAAACTTCAGTCTTTTGTCTCTCCTTGAAGTGTGAAGGATATCTGATATACACCAATGCCAAGAAAATTCACTTTAGTTCCTAACTGTATGTTAACAGTTGTGCATTTTCACATTCTGCTGTTTTAGTTCGATTGACTTCAAAGTAATTTTATCTTGAAAATAATTCACAGTGCTAGACCAACTGCAATAGATTATTTTGTTCTAGTGATCAAGGAAGGAAATTGTCCCCTCTCAGTTCACACCTAACTATATAAACCATTTTAATCTTCTGTCCTGATCTCCTCCACTGCCAGGATAAGGCCCCTTGCAAACTGGAGGAGCATTACCTCATATTCCATTTGAGCAGCTTACAACCCAATGGGTGAACATTGAATTCTCCAATTTTAGATAACCTCTAATAACCATCTCCCCATCCTCCCCCTTCTCCCCCCCCCCCCCCTTTCTTCCCCCCCCCCCCCCCCCCCCCCCCCCCCCCCCCCCCCCCCCCCCCCCCGGTGCTGTAGAGGTAGTTGCTGTCTTATTTACAGCAGTTGCAGCATTAGAGACCCGGGTTTGATCCTGACTACGGGTGCTATCGATACAAAGTTTGTACTTTCTCCCCGTAACCCGGTGAGTTTTCTCTGAGGTCTTCGGTTTCCTCCCATACTCCAAAAACGTACAGGTTTGTAGGTTAATTGGCTTGGTAGAAATAGAAATTGTCCCTGGTGAGTAGGACAGTGTGTATGTGCGGGGATCGCTGGTCGGCGCGGACTAGGTGGGCCGAAGGGTTGCTGTATTTCTAAACTAAACTAAACTAAACTAAACTAAACTAAACTTAAAATGAACTCCTCCCCTGAGTCCCACCTGGACTTGCACCTGTTTCTACCCTTCTCCTCCCTCTCCACCAACATTCCTCCCTCTGGGTTCGAAATTCACAATGCTTCAACTCTTTGTCTGAAGAAGGGTTTCGGCCTGAAACGTTGCCTATTTCCTTTGCTCCGTAGATGCTGCTGCACCCGCTGAGTTTCTCCAGCTTTTTTGTGTACCTTCGATTTTCCAGCATCTGCAGTTCCTTCTTAAACGCTTCAATTCTTTTGTTCACACCTTCTGCCTTGCAACTATCTGCCCACCAGAAACCCCCCTCACCTGTGTTCACATATTACATGCCATGCTTTGTCCTGCCCCTCCTCTCTTCCAGCCTTCTTCCCTCCCACCCAACCCACCCACCACAAAAAAATCTGAAGAAGCGTCCCTGCCTAAAACATCACCTTGTTCTCCATGGATGATGACTGTGTAACTCCAGCACTTTGTCTTTTTTTTTTGTGAGTCAGCATCTGCAATTCTTAGTTTACACTGACTCGCCCCAGCTTCCTTGATGCCCTTCCTTAGTTCCTGGATAAAGCTTTTGCTCACATGTCCTAATGACTACAACTTTGGCACAGTTAATGCTTGTCTGATAATGTTCCATGAGGTTGGTAAATGAATTATGAATTTTGTTGTGTAACGTTTGCGTGGAACCTTTGTATCTTAAGATTCCTGAGAGGTCACTGATTATTCCATTCATTAAAACAAACACAAAGGTGCTTTGATGTATGTGTGAAATGCCATGTGAATGCAGTCACTAGTACCTTTGATCAGTGATGGAAATGGGTTTTAGGAACTAGGGGTGCTCTAAAGTCCGTGAGGTTGAGGTTGGAAAGGAAGGTGGGGGGACATTTTTTTATGTGTGTTCATACCCATGTAAGAGTACAAGAATACATAACTTGTTTATTGTGTATTTATTATATAGTTTATTGTGTATTATATGTCATATCTGCTTTCTTGCATCTCTCTCTCTCTCTCTCTCTGTGTTGGCTGCAGCCATCGTCTGCTTTGGTGAGGGAAGTAGGTCGATGATTGATCCCCACCCCACCCTCCCCCAACAGGAAGGAACCGCAGATGCAGCCGTCCCCGCAAAATGCCGAATTATTCCGGGAATGCCAAGGCGAGAGGGAGTGAGAGAGCGAGAGAGATCCAAAGGATGGATTCGGATCCCAACTACGCCTCTCTGAGACCTCGCCAGAAGTTTCAAACCTATGGCCCCCTCCAGTTCGAGCCACGTGGACCAAGATACCACGTTGTAAACAACCACGTTCGCTACCTTGACTGGGAGTTCGCGTTCCACCACAGTCCCGCCAGTGTTTCACAGCTGTTTGATATCCACTTCAGGAAGGAGCGGGTGGTCTACGAGTTGAGCATCCAGGAGGTGAACTCCGTTTACGGCGGAGAGACGCCAGGTCTGATGAGGGCGAAGTTCTTAGACAGTCAATATGGAATTGGGAAAAGTTTCAATGAGCTGGTGAAAGATGTGGACTGCCCTTACAGTGCCACTTTCCTCATGGAGACCGGAAACCAAAGATCCTATAGCGGAGTAAGATAGTCCACTCGACGAAAAAGCCATAGTAGGGTCATGGGTAATCTTCAGCATCATTTCCGTAACCGGATTCCGTCTGCGCTCTAGTATCTTTGCTTTAGTCATGGTTTCTTCATGCATAAATCATCTTTTTGTTTCTCAGCTACAGGTGATCATTTTGATATTCCTGCCTAGTCCTCCTTATTAACTTTCAACATCTATATAATTAAAAGTCTCATCTTGACCATTTCCTGTCTGCGCTGTATATTAATTTTAGAAAAAACACTACCATATATCGCTATGATCTTTGGCCATCTTACTCACAGTCCTCCTCTGTTGAGCAGGCCCCGAGGATGTTTCCCATCGATGAAAATTGAAAAAGTTAGGAGTGTTTAAAAAACCTTGAGAACCTCTCGCCTGTCAATCACCACGATGAATGTAATGCCCCTTCCGGAGGGAGGGACTATAAAACCCCGGATGCCTGGACATGACTCAGTCACTCTGCAAGATTGCGAAGGAGAGGCCATGACTCTCATTCTAAGCTGTGAATCAACTGAACTGTGAGTCTGCAATGTAGTTGCAATAAATGATTTGTTTGGCCTGCCTGTGCTTAAAACTGCAATGGCAATGGAAATGAAATGAAAGTGCAATGAGCTGTTTGGCTTGGCCTACCCTGTGCTTGAAACTGCAATGGCAATGGAAATGAAATGAAAATGCAGTGAGCTGTTTGGCTTGGTCTGCCCTGTGCTTGAAACTGCAATGGCTATGGAAATGAAATGAAAATGCAATAAACTGTTCAGCCTGCCCTGTGCTTGAATTTGAAATGGAAATGAAATGAAATGAGCTGTTTGGCCTGCCTGAAACCACTAATTTCAGCCCACAAGGCCTTAGCTGAGAAACCAGTCCCTTTTACCCAAAATGCCCGTATTAGCCGAGGAGGGGCATTTTTGCCCAAAATGCTCGTGCCAGACTAGGAAAAGTCCAGAAAAAGTGCCTTTCACTGAGATTTCACAGATTTTTTTTAAAGCCCCTTCGGCCCATCAGGCCTGTACTAGCTCAGAAGGAGTCCCTTCTTTTAGGACCGAGAGGAGAAAAACATTTTTCACACAGAGCGTGGTGAATCTCTGTAATTCTCTGCCACAGATGGTAGTTGAGGCCAGTTCATTGGCTATATTTAAGAGGGAGTTAGATGTGGCCCTTGTGGCTAAAGGGATCAGGGGGTATGGAGAGAAGGCAGGTACAGGATACTGAGTTGGATGATCAGTCATGATCATATTGAATGGCGGTTCAGGCTCGAAGGGCCGAATGGCCTACTCCTGCACCTATTTTCTATGTTTCTATGTTTCAGCCCATCAGTAAGTATTCCCCCTGCAAGTATTAAACCTCACCCCAGTATTTTTCTCCCTCCCTTCATTGGCTCCCTGTGAGATCCAGGCCAGGATAGACTTTTCTCCTTCATTGCTGTGATCTGCAGAAATAGATGACAAAATGTCTAAAATTGATTCTCCACCCTCTCCCCCTTCTCTCTCACAGTCTCTCACCTGTTCTGGACAGAATTTGTGGCAGTTTCTCAGCTGCCAGCCCACCAGGCCTGAGTGACTGAGCTGCCAGCCCACCAGGCCTGAGTGACTGAGCTGCCCGCCCAAGAATCCATTTGGCCCACAATGTCCATACTAGCTCTCTGGAAACCAGTCCCTTCAGCCCACAACACCCATACTAGTGCTCCAGAAAACACCCCCCCCCCCCCCACCCCACTGGCCACCTATATTTAAATTAGTTGAGAGGTAGAATATTGCATTGGGGGACCAGCCCTCACTTGTGAACATGTTCGTCCATCTGTCCGCTCGTTCGCTTGCCCTTGGATTCAGTAACGCAGGATAAAGCTGCGAATTCACACACAGGATGGAAACTGGAAACTGAAACGCCATCCCCCTGTGTACCCCTTCCCACCCCCCATTTCCATCACTGCCTTTGATGCAGCTTGATCTGTTTCTCAGTGGCTGATGCCCGAATGCAATGTCCATGACCTGTGCAGCCATATGTCGAAATGGGAAAATGAAATCGAGAGCCTTCTTCAGACCAAAAGCATCACCCATTCCTTCTATGCAGAGATGCTGCCTGTCTCGCTGAGTTACTCCAGCATTTTGTGCCTATTTTTGGTGTAAACCAGCATCTGCAGTTCCTTCCAACGCATATGGTGAACTCCTTGCTGGACTACTGCTGGCACTTGCAGCAACTCAGGAATTGACGCCTGTCTTAATATTGCTCTTCCTTCTGTCCAGAATTTCAATATTCAAGGGTTACAAACTATCCAGATGCTGCTCTCTAATTGAAGGTTGCTCTCTCTCTGTCCAGACATTCCTCAGTCCAGTGATTGCTAACTCTACTGAGATTCATTTCAGAGGAAATTGAAACTTAAGTGCACTATTAATACATGCAATTAATTAATGTAGAGGAAAACTTGGATTCCAGAATTAAATTAATAGGAATATTAAAAAAAAATTATCATATATACAGTGAGACCAATTCTAAATATGTTCTTAAAGAATTCAGGTTTTAATCGAAGAATTTGACTGTTTAAATTACTGAGACTGGAATATGACTGGAAATTGCACAGATAACAAACAGTTCACTAAGTACATCTCTGCTTTGTTTACTGAACAAGGATCGTACTGGTACCATGAGCCAAGTTGTACAACTGAGAACAATGAGCCGTTGTAAATTACTGTAAACTGCTGATCTACGAGTGATTCATGTTACTGTAATTCCCTGAATGTACTGATAAAGGAACTTTCGAAATCAGCTTAAATTCACCGGCATTGTAATTCGGCCTCACACAAAGTTGATGTGTTAACTTTCTTCAATAGAGTCATTGCTAGTCAAGTATCAGGTTTCCCATACAGCATTTTTTAAATCATCTCTTCCACTGGACTTCAGAGAACTTTCACCTAGTTTGTCCAGTGTGGTTTAATGAGTGACTATTCATGTTGAGTCAGACATTTGAAGCTTCAAACTCCACAATAGTGATTCAAAAGAAAGACATGCATTAATATGGTGGTTGTCACTGCCTCGGGATATCGCAAAATGCAGTACAACCATGATGTACTTTCAATGCGTGGTGAATGTAATTCAGCCAACTTGTGCACATTGGAGTGAGCTGCCAGGGATGAGTCTGGAGGCAGATACATAGAAACATAGAAACATAGAAATTAGGTGCAGGAGTAGGCCATTCGGCCCTTCGAGCCTGCACCGCCATTCAATATGATCATGGCTGATCATCCAACTCAGTATCCCGTACCTGCCTTCTCTCTATACCCCCTGATCCCCTTTAGCCACAAGGGCCACATCTAACTCCCTCTTAAATATAGCCAATGAACTGGCCTCAACTACCCACTGTGGCAGAGAGTTCCAGAGATTCACCACTCTCTGTGTGAAAAAAGTTCTTCTCATCTCGGTTTTAATGTGAAAAAAGTTCTTCTCATCTCGGTTTTAATGTGAAAAAAGTTCTTCTCATCTCGGTTTTAAAGTACCGTAGTGGTGTTTAAAAGGTTTTTAGATAGACACATGAATATGCATAAAATGGAGGGATATGGACCATGTGCGGCAGATGAGATTTGTTTATCTTGGTATCATATTCTGGAACAGACATTTTGGGCCAAAGGGCTGCTACTGTGCCTATGGTGTGTATTCTAATGGGAGAGTTTCTCTAGCAATCTTTGGAAAAGTTAATCTCATTTTCAAAGTCACCCATGTAGGCATTGTTGTGGTCAGCTATTTGTTACTTTCCCAAGTTCAGCCATGATCTCTCCTCAACATTACTTCATTGTGAGTCAACTGCTTTGGGATCAAAAGCCACCAAGGGCACGGCATGATTGGCAGCCCCGCCAACAGTCTGCTTGTTTTTTCTTCTTTTTAACATTTTTTAGTGTGCGTGTTAAAAGTTTGTGTAAATGTTCCCCGGTTTGTTTTATGTGGGGGGAGGGGTAAACATTTTTTGCAGTTTCTTACCTTGCTGGAGATGTGATTAATTTTCAGATCGCATACTCCGGTCACTCTGCGGCCTACCATCGATGGAGCTGGAGGCGTCCTCGGACTCACCTTGGGCCCCACTGTGAGGTGTGGACTTACATTGGAGTGGATCCTTTGTCTGGGATCATTCCAACCGTGGCCTGCGGACTTTACATTAGGAGTTCGCAGTCTCGGGAGAGACCGTGGATGTCGGGAATTCCAACGTCACGGAAGGTTCGACCAGCCCTAACGTGGGGTTCGATTGTCCAGCGCGTGGGGGCTGACATCCCCCCGATGCAGAAGCTGATCGCCTCGAAGCAGTGGGCCGTCGCCGGCTACGGGAGTCAAGATCATCCCGACAACGG
This sequence comes from Leucoraja erinaceus, assembly GCF_028641065.1. NCBI lineage: Eukaryota > Metazoa > Chordata > Chondrichthyes > Rajiformes > Rajidae > Leucoraja > Leucoraja erinaceus. The sequence continues at coordinate 95,701,745 of NC_073380.1, read as the reverse complement.
AGGGCTCGTGGTCCCTGGCCACGGGAGAGGAAAGGGAAGACATTTAACTTTTTTTCGCCCTCCATCACAGTGAGGAATGTGGAGGAGTTACTGTGATGGATGGTTTTGATAAAATATGTTTTGTGTCTTCCATTGCTTTTTATTTGTATGATTGACTTGGCAAATGGTGCGGCAGAGGTTCGCCTGCACCTCCTCCAATCTCATCTATTGCATCTGCTGCTCTAGGTGTCAGCTGCTCTACATCGGTGAGACCAAGTGTAGGCTGGGCGATCGCTTCGCCCAACACCTCCGCTCAGTTCGCAATAACCAACCTGATCTCCCGGTGGCTCAGCACCTCAACTCCCCCTCCCATTCTGAATCAGACCTATCTGTCCTGGGCCTCCTCCATGGCCAGAGTGCGTCCCACCGTAAATTGGAGGAGCAGCCCCTCATATTTCTCTTGGATAGTCTACACCTCAGCAGTATGAATATTGACTTCTCCAATTTCAGGTAGTCCTTGCTTTCTCCCTCTTTCCCCTCCCTTTCCCAGCTCTCCCACAGCCCACTGCCTCCACCTCTTCCTTTCTTCTTCCCGCCTCCTCCCCCACCCGCACATCAGTCTGAAGAAACTTCACCTATTCCTTCGCTCCATAGATGCCTCTCCCGCTGAATTTCTCCAGCATTTTTATCTACCTTCAATTTTTCCAGCATCTGCAGTTCCTTCTTAAACATTTGGCAAATGAAATTCCTCGTATATGTTGCAAAACATACTTGGCTAATAAAGTATTATTGTGATTGTGGTTGTGATCTGCCTAGGTCAGGGAAGGTAAGATGTAATTGTGAGACTTATTTTCCATTCCAACAGATGCTAATGAATTGCAGAGCTCCTGGAGGTATCCTATTGAACCCATGCAGGCCCATGAGGAGATTATATTTCCAGCAGCTAATAAATACAACTCTGTAAGTACCAGGCACTTGTGTCCATTGAAGACATAGTATGTTCCCTTGTATATATAGCTGGCTGTTATGGTTGCCATTTTGGTTCTAATGTAGATATTATCTCAAGTACAGTGGCAGTAAACACTGCTTGGTGTTGACATAGTATCATTCTTCAATGGGTAGGAAGGAATTGCAGATGCTGGTTTAAACCGAAGGTAGACACAAAAAGCTGGAGTAACTCAGCGGGACAGGCAGCATCTCTGGAGAGAAGGAATAGGTAACGTTTCGGTTTGAGACCCTTCTTCAGACAATGGACATTGACATATGTAGTCTTTTATCCCCTTTAATAGCAGTGGAGGCCCAGGGCTGTAACATATTCTTGCTAATAAACCGGGTTCAAATATTCACATGCAGATTTCTTTCACTTGGCGAGGCGAGACTTGATATTAGGCAATGGTCAGCTTTGTTTCCCAACAGGAAAATACGATCAAACAATTGTGGTTTGATTCACTTATTCCTCATCTACGCCATCATTTGCGTTGCCTCCTGTGGCCAATTTTTCAATTGTTCCCATACATACTCACTGAGCTACTCAGTATTTCCAGCGTTTCCTGTTCCTGATTCTATCAGTCACTGTCATAATTAGATGAGCTAAGAGAGAGTTCAAGATACTGGGATCCATCCCAATGTGGGAACGACATCCCATGTGATGCTTTTGGGCGATTACTGCCAAATAACTATTTATTTCAAGCAAAAGAGATAATAATTCAAATTCTTGTTCCTAAGGGCTTTTCCAAAATTTGCAAGTCACATCTGTTCACTTGGTGTTCGAGGCAATCTCATCAACCAAGTTCTATGTAGGTTTACAAATCTGGCACCAACTTGGGAAGTCAAGCTCCTGGCGGCCCTTACAACCCAGCCAAAGCAACCTCTTGCTTTTATGCATTACCTTTCATGTCTTCAAGACTTTCTAAAATACTGCAAATGAGGTAACTCTGAATTGTCATTTCTGTTGTAACATAGGAAGCGGAACAACTAATTAGATCACAGCAAAACTCCCAAAACACCAACTCGATAACGATAAGATGACCTGCATGCAAATAATCATTTACAAAATAAAATGGATAGAATTGTCTCCACTTCAATTCACTGTGTTATCCCATTTTAGACACAGCCGAGGCTCAGTACACCTGGGAATTTGTAACTTCCCCTCTACTTCAGTGAAACATTTGGACTTCATGTGAGTATGATTATCCCTCTTGATTGTGAGGGGACAAACACAAAACAGGGGATTCATTGCTTCAGCTGAACTAATGCTTCACGCATGCACCAACCAGTTTTGTTGTACATCAATTATATGTTGGAATCTGAACAGGCTTTTTTCCTTTCTTGATCTGGTGAGAACATAACCCTTAGGTCACTGAAATTTCATTTGAACATCGGCATGGATTGCACTTGATCTCAGCCTGAGCCTTGTGTTGGTACCTTGTAGTTTGCTTGTGGACGCGCTAACCATCAGTGCTGCTATGCCACCAAATGTTGGTTGGGCTCAGTGTTGTGTTTGCCTCGTGCAGTGGAGTGTTGGGTGAACTACTAATTGGTAAATTAATACATTAATAGGAATCTGAGGGGTAACTTTTTCAAGGGTGCTGAGTGTATGGAACAATTTGCCAGAGGAGGTAGTTGACGTGGGGACTATCCCAACATTTAAGAAACAGTTAGATAGGTACATGGATAAAAGGGATATGGACCAAACGGAGGCAGGCGGGATTAATGTAGCTGGGACATGTTGGTCGATGTGCGTAAATTGGGCCGAAGGGCCTGGTTCCACACTGTATCACTCTATGAATATTAATGGTGCTTTTTCTTCTTACGTATGGCATGCACAGCCTAAAATTGTAGGACAACTTGTTCTATTTGATCTTATTTGATTGTGCATGCCGGGTTGATTGCATTTGTCGAAACAAGGTGTACCATGTGAAGGTTGCAATCTCCCACCCCATTAATGGTGCTGATGTGAAACTAGTCAGGATCTTCATGTGATTATCAGCAACAATTTGTCCTGAACTAACCACATTGAAGCTCCACTCCACTTCCTCAGGAGACTAGAGAAGTTCAGCATATCTCCAACCACCGTTCCCCAATTCTACAGGTGCACCTTAGGAGGTATACTATCGGATTGCATCACAGCTTGGTTTGGGAACAGCTTTGTGCAAGATCACAACATCTGCAGAGTAGTCAATGTTGTTCAGTCCATCACACAGACCAGCGTCTCACCACATACTATATCTACACTTCACGCTGCCTAAGGAAAGCAGCCAACATAATCAAAAACCTTTCTCACTGGCCATTCCCTCTCTTCTCCCCTTGCTCCTGAAGACATAAAAGCTTGAAAACACATTCCACCAGATTCAACTTCTTCCCCTCTTTTATCAGACTATTGAATGGTCCTCCCATAAGGATTTAGTCCCGATCTTCCAACCTACCTCATTGCGGATGTTGAACTTTCTCTCTTTAACTGTAATGCTACAGTGCTGTAAATTATATTCTGCACTGATATTTTTCTATTTGCATTACCAATTGTACTTGTATATGGCTTGATCATAGTATGATTTGATTTGCTGGGTGGCACACAAATGAAAGCTTTTCACTCTGTCTCGATACACTTTACAATAATATACCAATAGCAAAACTAATACTCGTTGACACTCTCCCCACAGATGCTGGCTGACCTGCTGAGCACTTCAGTCTTTTCTGCTTTTCTTTCCCCAGAGTTCCAGCCATTCGTTCCTTTTGCATGGGTTTTATGTCATTGGGTGGTCCCTGCCGACTTGCACACTAAGTTTTCGTTGGGTCTGGTTCACATGCAGAGTTTCCTTTGCCCATAAGAAGACAAGGTGAAAAAAGCGGACATGCCGAAAGAACATTATGTACTGGCACAGAGCACGGTGATTGCTTGTACAGGAATTTCTAACCAATTACCTCACCAGCATTGGGGTTCTTCCTTTGGCTTTTGGCAGAGATGTGAATATATCTATTTACAATTACAGCGCTGCTGCCAACAGGAGCCCTGGCTTGGTTGACAACCCTAACCACTTCCATCTCGCCTTCCAATTCTTACAGTCATATTGCCTAACGGTCTGAATCCTGAAACCCAGATGTACAAGAGTTAAACAGAAAAGCTGGAGAAACTCAGCGGGTGCAGCAGCATCTATGGAGCGAAGGAAATAGGCAATGTTTCGGGCCGACAAGAGTTAACCTTGGGCGTGAACAGGGGAAAGATAGTCGGCAGATCTGACCTGATACTGGTCCTGCTCAATGTTATTTCCAGACGGGGAGATTCTTCACCCACCCCCCCCCCCCCCCCCCCCCCCCCTTTACTTTCAGTCTGTAGAAGGGTCCCAAACCATGCTTCTTCTCCAGAGATACTGCTTGCTGAGTTACTACAGCACTTTGTGTCAATCTGTTTCGACAGTGGTCTATTATCTAGAATGGGAATCCTGTCTGATTTATATTCCTTTTCTAAGTAGTAAGGTGGTGTAAAGAGGTGACGTGCAGTAAGATTGAGCCCAATTATAATATCCTATGTTGACGAACTACATTGACACAGACATCAACTATATATCATTCATTAAAGCAGTATCTGCACATAGAAATGTCCTCACCTCTTGTACAGCTGGTTGGGTCCAGAAGGGTGCTACATGAATGCAAGAATACATATTACCCTGTGTCTTTAGTTTAGAAAACAGACCCACCAATCCCGTACAGACTATTGATCACCCATTCGCATATGAGTTCTGTACACTCCCTACACAGCTGGTGCGAGTTACAGAAGACAATTAATCTATAAACCTGTATGTCTTTGGGATGTGGGAAGAAACCGGGGCATCTGGAGGAAACCCACATGGTCGCAGAGAGAACTTGCGGATTCCACACACACAACACCCAAGGTCGGGATCAAAACTGACACTCCGCCGCTGCAGGGCAGTGCCTCTACCAGCTGCGGTACTGTGCTGTCTAGCAAAACTATTTTAATTATTAATGCCAAGGAGCGAAGTTATGTAATTGTTTATTTCAAAAATAAAGTTTATTCACAACATAAACACAAAACAAAAACAGTACGTTCTCAGTGTTGACATATTTGATAGTGTCATACTCAGTGGTATTCTCAACTATCTGTAAATAAACCACCCGTGCTACTCATGTTACCCCTGGTGGGAATATCCCCTCCCTTGTTTGAGGGCAAAGAGGGCACTTATCACCCATCTCTTGTTACCCTTGTGCTGGTAAGCTGCCTTCTTGAACTTCTGTGGTGCATTTAATGAAGTTTCTCCCATGACGACATTGGGATGGGGGCATTTTAAGATTTTGATCCAGCGATGATGAAGGAATAGTGATATTTCTCCATGCCAGGTGATGTGTCAGTGGTGCTTCCGTGCATCCGATGCTCTTGTCCTTCTGCACCAAGGCAGACTTCAATGGGAGGCAGAGCAGCCTTAAATCTTCTGGGTGAAAGAAGGAAGGACTTGCAGTTGAATGGCAGCTCTCACATACTTAATCTGAATTAACTAAAGTGCTTTACACTCGTTGAAGTAGCCCTTTGATGTACAGAAATTGTTGTAGTGCAGGAGTCTTGCCAATTTGTGCATAGCAAGCTCCCACAGACTGCAGTGAACATTTTGAAAGAGAGTTTGTTTAATACAATGAGCAAATCCTTCAGAGAAATGGATGTTAATTGGGAATGAATGGAATTTTTTATATCTGGGGTGCAGCTTCCTCTGTGGCAATGCAGCATCATTTTTTTAAAGATTTATTCATGGAGATGAGATTTTTTTTTGAGCTGTTCTTTAGTAATTCCTTAATGGAACACACAGACTGAAAGTGCTGGCACAACTGACGATCAAGGAAGAGGAAATGTCCCCTAAACCTGGGAGGGTTTATTCACTAAAAGCTCAGTCATACCCTGGCGTCTGTTCAAACCTTTAGGGCTAACATTGTGTGCACACAGGGGCCGCCTTTGATGACTTGGCAGACATGGCTGTTTCGGAAAAGCACTTCCATTCAGAAGCTGGAGTGGGAGATTTTTCTGAATGAATCTGCTGGTCATAAATATCCTTTGGCTTTTCTGAATCATAAGCTTTTGCTGGTTTATCTAAACCATGAGTCGGAGGCACCATCTGCTGTTTAAAATACAATCGTTTCGAAAACTACAAAGCAAATAGATGCAAGGAGCAAAGGATCAGTTCCCATATCCGAGAATACATTCCAAGCCCACACTGTATTCCAATCAGCTGTAGATTGTGTAAAAAGCAAGCAGCCTTTGTTAATGCCGATTCTGAGTTCCAAAACTCACACAGTGAGTCACATTGTTCTCCCAGTTTCTTGGTCTGTGTTTTTGCAGATGAATAATAGATTTAGCAGTATTAACAATGTCAAGAAACGTTTTCTTTTAACAGGGTTGAAAGGTTAGAAAGGGAAAAAAAAGATGTGTTTCTTGACAATAGAGAACAACAGATATAAAAGCAAAAAATGCTGGAAATACTCAGCTGAAAGCTAATGCTCTATTGATCTGATATGCTGGCTCTTCACTCCATAGATGCTGCCTGACCTGCAGGGACATCCTATTTTTATTTCAGGTTTCCAGTAACTGCAGTTTTTTTTTCTGTTTCTTGCATTCAGCAGTCAATTTGTGAGACGTGGGCAACCATTATATGTTTGTAGACACAAGGAACTGCAGATGCTGGTTTACAAATAATAGCACAAAATGCTGGAGTAATTCAGTGTGTCAGGCAGCATCTCTGGAGGACATGGATAGGTGGGTCAGGATGCATTCATGTCTGAAGAAGGGTCCCGGCCTGAAACGTCACACATACATGTCCTCCAGAAATGCTGCCTGTTCCGTTGAGTTACTCCAGCTGTTTGTGTCCTCCAGATATGCTGCCTGACCTGCAGAATTGGTCATTGTGATACAGTAGCCCATTTGTGCCCAACAAGAGGCTACAAAGGGCAGCATGAGTAATAATCAAACATTAAAATCTCGCCACGGCTACAAAGTTCATTTTGATTTGAATTCAGACTGCATTTAACTCCAGCAACCATTGTTCACATCAAGTTTTGTTTAAGAAAGAACTGCAGATGCTGGAAAAATCGAAGGTAGACAAAAAAGCTGGAGAAACTCAACGGATGAGGCAGCATCTATGGAGCGAAGGAATAGGCAACGTTTCAGGTCGAGACCCTTCTTTAGACTGATGTTGGGGGGGATGCAGGAAAAGGAAAAGAAGAGGCGGAGACAGTGGGCTGTGGGAGAGTTGGGAAGAGGAGGGGAAGAAGGGAGAAAGCAAGGACCAAAGATCTTAGAGCGAAGCAAGATGGATTACTCTCACGCAAACGTGAGGTACGCTCATGGGCGGTTTCATGGGTGATTACAGGACACATTTTAGCAAGCTGACTCCGCCATCTTGTTCCGCCATCTTGCTCCGCTTTCTTGCTCCCGCCTTCTTGCTTCCGGCCAAAGATTGGATCCGCAGCGAGGAGAAGGAGTGCGGGGCCCGGGGCAGCGAAAAGGAGCAAGGCCCGGGGCAAGAGAGAGGTGCGGGCAGCGAGGAGAACGAGTGCAAGGCGGGCGGGGAGAGAGTGCGGGGCAAGCGGGGAGAGAGAGTGCGGGCCCGGGGCAGCGAGGAGAGAGAGTGCGGGGCCCGGGGCAGCGGGGAGAGAGAGTGCGGGGCCCGGGGCAGCGGGGAGAGAGAGTGCGGGGGCCGGGGCAGCGGGGAGTGGGAGTGCCCCAAGAGAATGTGTCGTATGTAGAATGTTTCTTATTTAATGTCCCTTGTCTAGTCTGAAATAAAGTTCATTATTGGTTTAGAAGAAATATAATTGTGTGTGTTATATACATTTATATAATTTTCATGTATGTGTGTTTATAAACATTTTATTCCTTAACAAGAATCAACAGAATTATGAACTAACAGAATTATGAATCTAACCCTATATCACGCACAAAAAGTCCCCCCTGTCAATCACCCTGCGAGTCGGGTCGGTTCCGGTTACTACAAAATCAACTCAAACACTGCTTGTGAGCCATTTAAAAATAAATGATTTAAAAAACATTAAAAAAGACAATTACCAGAATCAAATTTTATTCTTGACAAGAAGTTTGAACTGACAGATTTATGAATCTGACCCACACAAACTGTTGCCCCGCAACATTGATTACAGTGCGAGTCGGGTTGGGTCAGGTAGGCTCAGGTTGCTAAAATGGGCGTGGAAAATGCCCATGATCCTCTCCATAGCGTACTACACGTCAGTCCATTGCATTTAGCAGGAGTAGCCTATCTTGCTCCGCTATAAGATCTTTGGCAAGGACTACCTGAAATTGGAGAAGTCAAGGTTCATACCGCTGGGGTGTAAACTACCCAAGCGAAATATCACACCAATGCAACTGTCGTCTCAGCCGTGTTGTGAAGCCTATGGAATATACCACATGAACCCTGACCTTTTGTCTCTCACTTGGCAACAAAGGAAGAAGTGGCACATTTTGTCACCTCTTTGTAGTTTTCCCTATCTTCCTTTCAAAATGTATTTCTATTTTTTTCTCCCATTGCCTTTGGGTGAGGTGGGGGATATGAGGGGTGGAAGTCTAATTGGTGCCAGACAAAGATGGATCTTTTAAACATTCTCCACATAAAACGTACCCACCCACCTCTTGAGGGCATTCGACAGGTTATTTGTAAAGCTAACAAGAACGTATTGTTTATAGCAAGGTAAACTGAGTATAAAAATTAGGGAGGTTGTGTTTCAGCTACTGAATAGTTGCTGACACTTCAATAGTGGCATACAAATCCAGCATCCTTATTTAAGATTGATACAAATATATTAAAGCAGTTCAAAGAAAAGTTACTCATCCAATAATCTGGAATTGGGTAGTGGGGGGGGGTGGTGATTGTCTATGAGAGAAGTTGGTTTAAGAACAAAGAACAGAGCATACAACAATACAGTACCCTATAGCCTCTTCAGCACACAATGTCCATGCTGAACAAAATGCCTACTTTAACTAATCTCTGCTTGCTTGATCCACATGCCTCTATTCCCTGCATATCCATGTAATGATCGAAACGCCTCTTAAAGGCCCCCTATTTGATCTGCCTCTGCCCACTTCTAGCAGTGTGTTACAGGCACCCACTGCTCTCTGTGTAAAAAGCCTACCCACCACCTCCTTTAAACAATGCTCCTCTCACCTCAAAGCTGCCCTTTTGTATTTGACGCTAACACTTAGGAAAAAAGATTCTGACTGCCGATTCTATATACGTCTCTCTTAATCTTATATTCTACTAGACCTCTCCTCAGCCTCTGGCACTCCAGTGAAAACAAGTCAAGTTTGACAAAATCTCTTCATAGATAATACCTTCACATCTCAGCAGCATTCTGGTAAACCTCTTCCACACCCTCTCCAAAGCCTCCACATTCTACTGGCAATGTGGTGACCAAAACTGCACACAATTATCCAAATGCAGCTTAACCAAAGTCCAATAAAGCTACAACATGACTTCTTGACTGATACTCAATGCCATGACTGATGAAGGAAATGCCTTCTTTACCACTCTATTTATTTGTTTTGCCACTTTCAGGGAGCTTCAGACTTTGACCTCAAACCCATTTTATGCATCAATGTTGTTAAGGATTTTAACTGTATACTTTCCCCTTATATTCAACCTCCCAACATGTAACGCCTCCCACTTGCTTGGATTAAACTCTCTGCCATTTTTCCACCCATTTCTGTAGCTGATCGCTATCTCACTGTATACTTCCACTGTATACGTTAACAGCCTCTTCCTTGTCCGCAACTCCATTGAATTTGCTGTCCCCTGAAAACATCCTAATCAACCCATCGACATTGACGTCCAAGTCGTGTATACCCACCTTAGTTTAGAAGAGTGAGAGGGAACATATAAGGTCCTGAGAGGTTTTGATAAGTGGACGTGAAAATGAAAATCAAAAATTCCGCTGGAAAAGGAAGTCTGAGAATGGTGGAAACACTCAGCAGATCTGGCAGCAATGAGGAAATAAAAACAGAATGTTTTAAGTTTGAAACCCTTCATCAGAACTGATATGGACATAATGTTTCCTCTGGTGATTGAATCATGAAATAAGGCTTTAAATTTAAATAAAGTGTCACCATTTAAGTCACCACTTTAAATAGTGTCACCATTTAAGAAAAAGTAGACTATTATTTTGCTTTCAGAGGGTTTTGTGGTTTTAGAACTCTCTTCCTGAGAGGGCAAGGGAAGTTGAGTCTTTGAATATTTTTAAGGCAGAGGAGATAGCTTCTTAGGTTGAAAGGTTGCAATGAGTGGACAGGAATGTGAAGTTGAGATTATAATCAGATCACTCATATGGAAGAGCCCCTCCTGCTTCTAATTTGTATGTTGCAACATGTACTTGGATTCATCATTTAGGTCATTCACTTTCAGAAAAGTATCACAGCAGAGCTTGATTTGCTTTTTTAGTTGGTTATGATCAGAGCACATCTCATTGATAATTATTTAATTATCTCTGAGCCAAAGCTAAGATCCATTGGTGTCGCCAAAGAGCTTTGATTGAATTACTCTGAAGGCATAAGTTTGGGGACTGTATCCTTCTGGTCTGTAAGACGTCGGTTGGTACATCTTGCACATTTTTTCATTGAGCACATTTCATCTTCCTTTGAATACATCACAACATGCAGCTCGGACACTGAGAGATCTTTGTAGCCATTGTTGTAAACTGGGAACGGTGGTTGCTTGTTAACAGACAGACCTTCATGAACAAAGGACTGCTCTCACCCCAACCACAGACTGTTTACCCTCCCACCATCCAGGAGGCGCTACAGGTCTCTCCGTTGCCGGACCAGCAGGTCCAGGAACAGCTTCTTCCCTGCGGTTACACTACTCAACACTGTATCTCGGTGATTACCAATCACCCCCCCTCCCGGACACTCCTCCCACCAGGAAAAAAATACTATGACTGTTTGCGCGTAAATAGATTTATTTATTGCTCATATTCTATGTCGCTCTTCTAGGGAGATGCTAAATGCATTTTGGTGTCTCTGTACTGTACACTGCACAATGACAATAAAGTTGAATCTGAATCTGAAAAATGAATGTATAGTTTATTTTCGAAATGTTTATTAAGCATTTATTAAATGCATTTATATAGGCCATGACACTGGAGATGAGTCCCCCTGATCTTCTTAAAATTATTTCCCCGATCTTTTTCAAATTGCTCCATGGAATCCTTGAGAGAGAAGCCAAGGCATTGATTTCAACATTTTTTTTTTAAAACACAGCATCTAAAACAGTGCAACATGCCCTGGATACCAGTTTGGAATTCTTGCCAAATTTTTGTGCTCAAACCTGTAGTGAGATTTGAACACAAATTCTGAATCTGAGGCAAAGGTTCTCCCTGCAGTCAGTCCTGCCGACCTCCCCCTTGCCTCCCCATGGCTGATTAATTTAGCAGACAGCAGACTGAGATGCCATCCACGGTATTTTACCAGAAGCTTTTCTTTCCTTCAAACAAAAGCTTCCAAACCGATTCCCTACGTCATCGCATTCCAGTTCTGCAGACCGGACATTATCCTAGAGTTTGAACTCGAACAGCAGCCTCTAATTGCTTACAAAAACCCAGGAGATGAACTATGCAATCAGCACTTCACAAATTATTAATCCTTTTGGAGACAAAGCGTCTGAATGATGGTTCACAATAAGCATCACCTTTATTTGAATGGACAACTTGCACTGAGACTGGTGACCATGTTTTATTTCCAGGATTTAGAAACACAATGGTTGAGCCCCAGTAATAACACAGGAAGCCAGTGACTGCTGGGTTGGACCTGCTCATGAACAAGACAAGTTATGCTAGGAAGCGACCCAGGGCCATGTCCTTTCTCCAGCTAACGCAATGTACCTAATTGTGATCCCTTGTTGTCCCTGTACAAGAGCAACATCCAGAAATTGAATGCAGTGGAACATCCCAAGCTGCTTTGCGGGAAGATTTCCAAACTAAAAGTTATGCCATGGTAACAAGGAGACAAGGTTGATGATCAAAGGTTTAGCCAGGGATTTGATTTAACCTCTCATAAGGGAGTTAGTAGGATCAGAATTCCAAGCTGTGAGGATTTACGTGATTAAAGACCACGAGGAGACCAACAATTAAAATAATGTGGATGACAAGAGTGCTTGAGCAACTCAGCAAGTCAGGCAGCATCTCTGGAGAGATTTTGCAGCGGAGCAGTCAATTTGTAGAAACAAGGAACTGCAGATGCTGGTTTACACAAAAGGACAGAAGCAACTCAATAGGTCAGGCAGCATCTCTGGAGAGATTGGTGCTCGAGGCCTGGTTTGGAGGAGATCAGAGCAGAGATTTCAGGAGCAATGCAGGGGCACCCAGTTAGTAGTGCTGCTGCCTCACAACTCCAGTAATCTTGCTTCAGGTCTGACTCTCTGTTTTTTTTGCCCTGTGTGACGTTTCATATGTTCCATCTGTGACCACATGACATCCTGCAATGTTCTCCAGCTTCCTCCCACATTTCAGAACCCTGCAGGTTGGTGGGTTAATTGGTCGTTGTAAATTGCCCTCAGTGTGTAGGTGAGTGGTGGAATGTGGGAGGAGGCGATGGGAATATGGGGAGAATAAATCAGGATAAGAGTAGGATTAGTAATGAGTGCTTGAAGAAGGGGATAGAATCAATGGCTGAAGGGTCTTTCTGTGCTGTATGGCTCCATAGCTAAAAGGTTATAGGAATGGAGGTAGGTTGCCATTCATCAAGAATGAACATTTTACTATCTATGAATTGCTGCACTGAAAACCAATACAGATTAGTGGCAAGACCATCCAAAAGACCTAACATTCTGCTGCTTTCAGTTGATGAAGTCAATGTACCACATTTAGGTCCTAAAGCCTTTGAGCTAATGAAAAATAAAGACACAAATTGCTAGAGTAGCTCAAATGTGTCAGGCATCCTTTTTGGCTCACACCTTCCGTCTTTTCATCTTTGACTTTTGCCCAACCGTTTGTCTATCAAAACCTACTCTCACAAGCATCCACCTATTACCTACCAGGCAATGTCTGCCCCTCCTCTTTGATTTTTCCCTTAATCCCCCCCTCACCCTCTCTCCCAACCCCCCCCCTCCCACACACTCGCCCCCCCCCCCCCCCCACACACACTATCAGTCCGAAGAAGGGACTCAACCCAAAATATTGCATATCCATATTCTCCAGAGATGATGTCAGACTCGTTAAGTTACTCCAGCACTGTTGTTGAGATAACAACCATTCTCTCAATGTCAGCAAGACAAAGGAGATAGTGATGGACTTCAGGAAGCGAAGCGATACACATACCCCAGTTTGAATTGACGGCCCCGATGTAGGGATGGTTGAAAACTTCAAGTTCGTAGGAGTCAATATCACCAACAACTTCTCCTGGATCACTCATATTGAAGCAACGACCAAGGAAACACACCAACCCCTCTATTTCCTTAGAAGGCTTAGGAAGTTTGGCATGACCCCTACAACTCTCACCAACGTCTACTGATGTACCTAGTGCCCCTGTCCCACTTAGGAAACCTGAAGGGAAACCTCTGGAGACTTTGCGCCCCACCCAAGATTGTTTTTAGTGTTATTATGTGTGAAACGTTTTAAATTTCATGAGCGATGCTCCGGTATTCCCTGGGAAACGTCTTTTCATTTTGCACTGTACAACTGTTGCTTGCAAGATGACACTAAAGGTTGATTGATTGATTGATTGAAGGTTTTCGTGCGGTTCCCGGAGGTTTTTGTCAGTCTCCCTACCTGCTTCCACTACCTGCAACCTCCGGCAACCACCTGCACCCTCCGGGAACCGCACGGGTGGGGCGCAAAGTCTCCAGAGGTTTCCCTTCAGGTTTCCTAAGAGGGACAGGGTCATTAGAAAGCATTTTATCAGGATGCATCACCGCTTGGTTTGGGAACAGCTCCATTCAAGATAGAAAGACATTTCAACGAATTGTGGATGCAGTCCAGACCATCACACAAATCATCCTTCTTTCTCTTGACAATTTATACCACAAGCTGCATTGGCAAGGCCAGCAGCATAATCGCGGACAAATCACATCCTGGCCATTCCCTCTTATCCCCTCTCCCATCAGGCAAAAGGCAAAGCAGTTTGAAAACGCACACCATCAAATTCAGGGACAGTTTCTTCCCAGCTGTTAATTATCATTAGTATGAATCATCCTACTACAACCAGAGAGCAGTGCGGAACTACTATCTACCTCTACCTCTACCTCGGGCTATCCTTGATCAGACTTTGCTGGCCTTGTCTTGCACTAAACATTATTTCCTTATCATATCTCTATGCACTGTAACTGGATCAATTGTAATCATGTATTGTCTTTCTGCTGACTGGTTAGCATGCAACAAAAGCAACAAAAGCTTTTCATTGTATGTCAGTACACATGACAATAATCTGAACTGAACACATTGTGTCTACCTTTGTAAATCAGCATCTGCAGTTCCTTGGTTCTATATTTTGAGCTGAGGTGGTTCAGTTCAGCCAAAAGTTAACACCCACTCCCACCACTCAGAGATTTGTGCTAGATGCCGTTGAAGGCGGACAAAATGGACATTACCAAGAAGTCGCCCACATTTGGACACCAAAGGCACCCACTGTGTGAAGAATGGTCTTGACCCGAAACATCACCCATTCCTTCTCTTCAGAGATGTTGAAGCATTAACAACTTATTTTTCCATAGACTCTGCTTTTTTCCAGCATTTTTTGATTTTATTTAAGATTGTGTTTATTTATTTATTTTATTATTTATTTCGAACAGAATAAAAGAATAAAAAGCAAGTGTGAAACAGCATACAAAAAGATGAGGTGACACTGGAGATTTACTGTAATACTCAATATTCATGGCACAGTGTATCTGCAAAAATCAGTGCCTTCAACAAAGGAGAAGGAGAGAGAAAACACAATCAATTTATTGATGGAATTCAGAGGTTAATCTTCAAGCTATCCGCTCTGGAGACTTAAATCGGACATGTTGATTGATCTTCCTGACTGTGTCACTGGAGGGTTAGGGACGTTACACAGCTTCTGATGAGGGTCTTGTCAATTGCTGTCTTTATTTAATCCCCCTTTGCATTCTGCAAAGTGCTGGTGCCTTTAGTTGATGGTTAATTGACAAGCTAATGTGAACTGCTCATCCAGGAAGTGACTGCTGGTGATGGGGCTAGAAAAGCAGCTAATGACAGCCATTAAATCACAGGGCAAAGGCAACACATTCATCTCCAGGTATAAAGCCAGCGTTTCAACAGGAGAGCCAACTGCAACTTGAATTGGAAATGAAGGAGGAGGAAATGACCCGATACATTTAGAAATTTTCTTTGCTTAAACAGATAAAGGCAGAGTGAATAAAACTTATTTCAAAGGAAGCGTTCCATATTTTGAAGGAAGTGCTTTGTTGTAAATATACCCACAACTGTAGAACAGCTACACTGTTCTGGTGCCATCAATAGCTCACTTGCAAGTGAAAAATTGTGGGTTTGTTAAGAGTTCTGCATCAGAACGGTTGAAACATCAATTGTGATCATGAAAGAGTGATCTGATGCAAGTGCAGCAGTATTGATGTTTTTGACAAAACCTGTAAAATTAATTCAGGAAGCTGCTATTTATACTCAGCAAGCTCACTGTTCTGGCAAAGATTGCAATACCTCAGGTTATTTCTGCTCTCGTCTCCAATCATACCGAGCTGCACCTATTTATCTCACATTCAGTCATGTCACCTTATCAACAGTTTCAATCATCACATCCTTGGCGCCTCAGCATTCCACCGTGAGATTTTGTGTGAAAAAGACATGTTGAAACTGCCTTCCTCCTTCTGAGAAATTTGTCAGAGGTCAAATGCTACCTCCTTGGAAGGCTTAGGAAGTTTGGCATGTCGCCAACAACTCTCACCAACTTCTACAGATGCGCCGTGGAAAACATTTTATGACGAGTCGCACCCACTCACTATTCTCCCCTCTCCCTTCAGGCAAGAGGTATAGAAGTGTGAAAACGCACACGTCCAGGCTCAGGGACAGTTTCTTCCCAGCTGTATCGGGCAACTGAACCATCCTACCTACAACTAGAGAGCAGTCTTGAGGTGCTATCTACCTCAATGGCGACCCTCAGAATATCTTTGATCAGAATGTATTGGACTTTATCTTGCACTAATAGTTATTCACGTTATTCCCTTTATCATTTATTTGTGCACTGTGGGTGGCTTGAATGCATTGTCTTTCTGCTGACTGGTTAGCATGCAACTGGTTAGCATTTTCTGTACCTTGGTACACGTGACAATAAACTAAATTAAACTAAAAAAATGTTTCCACAAGATAAAACCGTATTCGCAGTACATAAAACATTTGATTTATTTGTAAACAATGGAAAGATGCACCAGAATCAGACAATTCATACACCATCCTTTTTAACTTAACAATTATATTAAAAAACAAAAATGCTCAAAACACTCAGCAGATCAGGCAGTGTCTGTGGAAAGAGAACTAAAGTTAATATTTCAGATATAAGACCCTTCTAAAGACAAGTCTTCACTGACATGATATTTTCTGACCATCTATATTAAACAGCATGATTTTTAACCCATGTGTTCCAAAACATTGGGTGGCACGGTTGTGCAATGGTAGAGTTGCTGCCTTCCAGCGCTTCCAACGCAGGAGACCTGGGTTCGATCCTGACTATGAGTGCTGTCTGTACGGAGTTTGTACGATCACCCCATGACCGCATGGGTTTTCTAGATAAATAATGATTCAACAATGCAATGTGATTGGGCGGGCACTAGGGAGACCACTTTGCTGCTCCATTCGGGGTGCAAACAGCAGAGTGACCTGCCATCAACGTGGATATTTCCATTTGTTTAACAACTCAAATGTGGGCGGATACCGGAGGATTTGTCTGCCTGTAAAAGAAAGAGAGAAAGAGAAGAGGGAAGGAAGGAAGGAAGAAGGAAGGAAGGAAGGAAGGAAGGAAGGAAGGAAGGAAGGAAGGAAGGAAGGAAGGAAGGAAGGAAGGAAGGAAGGAAGGAAGGGAGGGAAGGGAAGGAAGGAAGGAGGGAAGGAAGGAAGGAAGGAAGGAAGGAAGGAAGGAAGGAAGGAAAGGAAGGAAGGAAGGAAGGAAGGAAGGAAGGAAGGTCTAAGGAGTGTTTTATGTTCATTGTACATTAAGATAGTGTAAAGTGTTTTATGTTCATTGTACATTAAGAAAATGTAGGAATTGGTGTGTAGCAAATGCAGCCAAATTGCACATAGTAAACTGTCACAAACAGCAATCTGATGATAACTGCATAATCTACTTTAGTAATATTGGAAGAGGGACAAGAAGCATCATAGATTCATAGCAGCGTAGCAGTGCAGCTGGTAGTGCTGCTGCCTCACAGTGCCAGAGACCAAGATTTGATCCTGTGTGTGCACAGGTGTGTGTTGGCCATTTAGAGGACACCCTCCCATACATCAGATCCTGGGTCTGGCTTTGCTTTGAAGTGGATGAGCCCACAGTTGTGAACTCTTTCTGCACCTGACTACATGGTTTCAATCATGTCTAGAAGTCACAGGATACAGAGCACATGTTACCCACCAAAGTGTCAGTGAGTAATAGGCTGCTCAGAAGCAGGCCCTACCATTCACTATGTTAGTGATACCAACCACGTGCCGATCCACACCAGTCCGATTTCCCAGCATTTGGTCCATAACCTAGTATGGCTTAGAGATTCGAATACTCATCCAGATGCTTCTTAAATGTTCAGAGAGCATCTGCCTCAACCATGTTCGAAGGTCGTGTGTTAATTCATAACAAGAGGATTTCAGTATAGGAGTAAAGAGGTTCTTCTGTAATTGTAGTATTGTGTGCAGTTTTGGTCTCATAATTTGAGGAAGGACATCCTTGTGATTGAGGCCGTGCAGTGTAGGTTCACAAGATTGATCCCTGGGATGACGGGACTGTCATATGAGGAAAGATTGAAAAGACTAGGCTTGTATTCACTGGAGTTTAGAACGATGAGGGGGTATCTTATAGAACCATATAAAATTATAAAAGGACTGGACAAGCTAGATGCAGGAAAAATGTTCCCAATGATGGAGGAATCTAGAAATAAGGGGCCACAGTCTTAGAATAAAGGGGAGGCCATTTAGGACGAAGGTGAGAAGAAACCTTTTCACCCAGAGAGCTGTGAATTTATGGAATTCCCTGCCACAGTGGAGGCCAAATCACTGGATGGATTTAAGAGAGTTAGATAGAGCTCATGGGGCTGGTGGAGTCAAGGGATATGGAGAGAAGGCAGGCATGGGTTATTGATAGGGGACAATCAGCCATGACCACAATGAATGGCGGTGCTGGCTCGAAGGGCCAAATGGCCTCCTCCTGCACCTATTTTCTATATTGCTTTGAAAAGTGACGAAAGATCCTAAGGATCTTGATCAAATAAGAATAGGAGGAATTATCTCCAATGTGCATGTTTATCCTCAGAAAAAAATGTATTTTCGTCAATAAAAAGCAATAAAAACCGAATTGGGATAATTGGAATTTTATTTTTTTTATTTTTTATTTTTTTGCGTTTTTTTTTGTTTATTTTATTAGAAGCTAGTACAATACAAAACAATACAGTGGGACCTAATTTTAGGTGCCAACTATGTCATAACGTAATTATACATTCTATGTACAACCTCTAGTTTTATGTTTTTGAAAAGAAAATAAGAAAGACAAGAAGATGGGGAAAAAAAAAAAAAAATTGGAGAAGAGAAAAAGAAGAAAAATAGATAGTAAAAAATAGAAAAACGTGAAGTGTATGTATAAGAAAAGAAAAAGTGGAAAGTAGAAATAGGAGCAAAAGACCCTTAAAAGAGAAATTTTCAAATCTTTATTCGGAGATGTAAATCTATCCACGACCTGACCTGAAATCAGTAATCTTTACGGTACCGCTGCATCACATGATTCCAAAAAGTCGATAAAAGGAAACCAACTCCTTAAGAATTGATCATATTTATCTATTAGTCGGAGTCTCATTTCTTCAAGGCGTGCTATGTCCGTCATATTCCTAATCCACATTTTAACAGTTGGAATAGCTGTATTTTTCCAAAATTTAAGTATCAATTTCTTTCCAATTATTAACCCATAATTAAAAAAAACGTTTTGGTCCTTATTTAAATTGATATCTTCTACTATTATTCCAAATATAATCCATTCCGTATTAGGTTCTATTCTTGACTTGAAAAGCTTTGTAAATATATCAAATATATCGCTCCAAAATTTATTCAACTTTATACATCCTACAAATGAATGTGTTATATTAGCATTTTGAAACAAACATTTATCGCATCTGGGAGAGACGTTTGGGTAAAATTGGAATTTTAAACACACAAATTAACAATTGATAGAATTTCGATATTTGAATTGATTTTCAAGAATTTTTAATTGCTGTGTGTTTCAACTATACTACTAATATTTTAAAGAAGAATTAATTTCAGAAACAAAAATGTTTTGTCGTATTTGAATGCTTTTGCCAGCTAGTTAAGGCAGGTTCGATATTAGTTGCCTTTCAAAGTTTTTTAGAAAGTTTGAAGAGTCCTGTCCCAAAACGTCACCGATCCATTTTCTCCAGAGGTGTCGCCTTACCCATTGAGTTATTCCAGCACTCTGAGTCTTTTGTTCCAACCAGCATTTGTAGCTTCTTCTTTCTCCAACGTTCTCTAGCCCCTGTTTTGTGGCTGTGACTCTCTGGCCCCTCTTCTGCCAACAGAGTTTTATGAAGATCATGAGGTCTTTTTCACACCATCCTGTCCTCTTTATCTCAGTAGTCCTATGTCCCTCTGAGATCTCACCCCAGCTGTCCAGTTGTCCATCAGTGGCTCCAGAAAAACCTTGGATGATGTTTGGTTGATGTTGACTGTCTTATCTTCCATAAGTGGACCACAGGTTTGTAATTCCCTTCCTCAACAACTCTACCTATGTTTCTTGGTTTCTTGGTTTCTTGGTCCTCCAAAATATTCCAAATGGAATTTAAACTGGAGGTGGAAACATCCTTAAACTGGAGGTTATGAAACATCCTAAAAATCCATGAGTTTGACAACCTTTGTCCTCACCTAGACTAATACCCCCTTTTGTGCCGAATTGTCAGCTACTATTCAATAACTCTTCCTTGGAGCATCATCCCTCTGCGACAATGCTATATCAATGCATATTGTTGTTGTTGCTATTTTCAGAGGGATCATGAAAAGTAGTTCCTTGGGTGGGATGGCAGTAGAATCCATACCAATTATTTAACTGTGGATTGTTCGGTGAACATTTTTAACTTTGTCGGCACCAGAAACATGGAGACACTTATGTACGGCCTGGGTGAGGTCTACGATATTTCCTTTCCCCTGACTGTCAGACTGAAGGAGGGTCTCGACTCGAAGCATCACCTATTTCTTTTTCTCCAGAGACACTGTCTGACCCGCTGAGTTACTTTAGCTTTATGTGCCTATCTTCTGCTGTATAATTTACTGGGTTGTATGCAAAGCCAAGCATCACACTGTACCTAGGTACATGTGAGAATAGTGTCTTATTGAATATGGACTCTGCAAAGCTTCATTACTTTCATGTGCAAAGTTTGATAAATAACTTTGAACCTGAAGTTAACTTAAAGCAAGCTGGCTGATGCATGTAAACGATGCACTCTTTTTCAAGGGGGGGGGGGGGGGGAGGAGGCATTTTGTTTCAATTATAACAACAGGATGTCAGTAGCGTGGGCCTGTTAAACAACGTTCCAATCGCTTAGAAGCACAAAGGCCTCTGCAGGAAGAAGGAATGAGTGGGTATTTAAAAAAAAGATTGTCAGTGGGAAAGAGAACAAGGGTTTAGCTTTCATCAACATGTGCAAGCTGCCCTCAACTGTAGTCTGCACTGATATTATAGTTAATATGAACAATTCCCAGCTGGAGGTTTCTATAATGCAGGGTCCCAACACCAGCAAAGCTCTGGAGAGTGCCATGAACAGGAGGCACCGTCCGCAGATTGTGACTGATCTTGTGATTTACCAGATGCTGGGTTTACTGGAATGCTTCAAATGTCAGTGTGCCCCCACCCACCATTTATTCCTTCCACTGTAGCTGGGTTGGAGGAAGGCGGCCGTTGGCTAGCCATTGATGAATGCAGATTGTGCCACTTTTAATTCCAGCAAACCAAACTCACTTTCTCGCTTTGAATATTTTCGGGGAAATCTTCGCGAAGGCCCACACGCCGAGGAAAGGCACAAACTCAGCGAAGAGGCGGGATAAAACTGACCACAGAGAGTCAGCCATTTGCCATGATATTAATCACCATGGTGGTGGATGGCAGAAGTGATTTCTGCTGCAAGTAATAACCCAGCGGAAACAATTTATCACCTTCACATGGTCAACTCAAGGAGAAAATAAATAAGTAAAATAAAATGTGACTCATTAAAATGAGTGTACAAAATATCCGAGAGATAACCATATATAACCATATAACTATTACAGCACGGAAACAGGCCATCTCGACCCTTCTAGTCCATGCCGAACACATAATCTCCCCTAGTCCCATATACCTGCGCTCATACCATTCCCTTCCCATCCATATAACTATCCAATTTATTTTTAAATGATAAAAACGAACCTGCCTCCACAATCTTCACTGGAAGCTCATTCCACACAGCTACCACTCTCTGAGTAAAGAAGTTCCCCCTCATGTTACCCCTAAACTTCAGTCCCTTAATTCTCATGTCATGTCCCCGTGTTTGAATCTTCCCTACTCTCAGTGGGAAAAGCTTTTCCACGTCAACTCTGTCTATCCCTCTCATCATTTTAAAAACCTCTATCATGTCCCCCCTTAACCTTCTGCGCTCCAAAGAATAAAGCCCTAACTTGTTCAACCTTTCTCTGTAACTTAGTTGCTGAAACCCAGGCAACATTCTAATAAATCTCCACTGTACTCTCTCTATTTTGTTGACATCCTTCCTATAATTAGGCGACCAAAATTGTACACCATACTCCAGAATTGGCCTCACCAATGCCTCGTACAATTTTAACATTACATCCCAACTTCTATACTCAGATGTTCAACTTCTAGTCTGCAGTGAGTGAAAGAATGAAGAAAGAAAGATTAGTGACTCTTAGAAAATTAGGAACAAGGGCTGAATATCACAGAACAGAACTCTGGATTGGGAAGCTAACTGGTCTTTTCGACTAAGGCAGTGTCAGTCTCAATAGGTGTTTTTATTGTCAAGGTGATCCAAGGCTGCATGTGGTGCGAGAGAGATGGCATGTACATAGATCTATTATTCAAGAAGGCGAATTGCAGTGGGTCTAGATTGTCATTGGTGTCCATGATGTTTGAGGGAACTGGGGAGGGTTGGGAGGTCATGGTGGGCAGCAGTGGCAAGCATGAATTATCTAGTAACCTCTTCCAATTTAAATTTCATGTGGGAAATGTGGTCACAGTGTCATACAGTCAAAGTCATACAGCGTGAAAACAGGCTTCTTGCCCACACCGATCAACATATCCCATCTACATTAGTCTCACCTGCCTGCATTTGGTCCATATCCCTCTACACCTATCCTATCCATGTACCTGTCTAAATGTTTCTTAAACGTTGCAGTAGTAAAGGTTGCAATAGTACCCATTTAAACCTGCTGGTCTTTCTTGGCAGCTCTTCCCATAATGTTATTTCTGGCCAAATTGGAGAGGCCAGAACACTAAAATTGAGTAAAGATTTCTGGGCTGCTAGGCTATTTGGTCAATTTAAATGTGCCTTCTGCAGAAATGGGACAAGCTGCAGAATGGTGTCAATTTGTCTGGAGCCTAGATAAGAGCTGCAGGAGGAGAATGGATATTCTGCAGATCCTGACAATTAGGTGCAAATTGCATGGAATGGATTGGATGACGACATATTGTCACAAAGCTTTACCTAGCTAGATGTTAATTGGATTAAGTGTTGAGCCTTGTCTGGGTTTCTTGAATATCTAAGCACATGTTGCGATGTTTGCTTCCTTTCAGAAGCTTTGTTTGATTACAGTGTATTAGTCACTGTATTATTGGGTTGGGGAAATGTCTATCATATACTGTGTAAATCGATATCTGTGATTGGGCTGCATTAAGACCACTCCCATGTGCTTCGGCCCCTCAAGGTTTGGGGACCTATAAAAGACCACTCCCATGAGGTCCTGTGTCGATCTTCTGGGAGAGCGCTTGGTACTGCGTGACCTTCTGGAGTGTCTCTGCTTGAATGAGGCTCAGAGGGCTTGGCCAGGCAGACACGAGGATCAAACCCGCGGTGGTTAGGTATAGCAGTGGGAACTGTTATTGAGTTTTGTCAAAATAACGATTAGTTGCGCAAGTGCTTGACAGTGATTTTTGACTGAAACTATGCTGGGGGGAAGCTCAGGACGAGTTATTTACAATTACACCCTTGTCTCCTGTTGTCAGTAATTTGGATATTGACTCCCATTGTGAAACAATCCCAAACATTTACCAAACCAAGGTAAATAATATCACAAAGTGTTTTGATGTGTTGTCCTATTGTAATGTCAGAAATATGGTAGCTATTTTGTTGACAATGGCTAGATAACATTTCAGGAATTGCTTGAGGGATTATTTATTAGCCTACAGATAACCCCTCTGCTTGGATTCTTTACATCATCTGAGATACCAGAAAGTGCTTTGATTGAGTAACATCTGACAACACAGCATTCTCTCAATACAGCTTTGCTGTTAGCTTGGGTTCTGTTTTGGTTTGGTTCATTATTGTCATGAGTGGAAATGTTTTGTTTGTGTGCTATCCAATTAAATTAGATCACATGGGTCGCATATCGGTGCAGTGGTGTTTCCATGTTACTTCTTGGTGGTGGGATGTCACTGTTTTACGAAGGAGCTGTAGAAATAGCCTTAAAATAGAATTAACCCACAAATTTGCACGTCTTTGGGATGTGAGAGGAAACTGAAGGACCTGGAGGAAACCCATGTGGTCACAGGGAGAAGGTGCAAACTCCACACAGTCAGCACCTGAGTATTGTACAATCTTGTGAGCCTTTCCATGCTGATTCCACCGTAAAACGTCCGAAGACAATGGGCGGGCGTGAGGCGTCATCGCCAGCCACCAAAGAAGAGAAGGATGACTGAAAGTTTACAGAAAATTTCAAAGTGTATATGAATTACAACAGAGACATCAAAACAAATCATCTAAAATACATGGTACACAAAAATGCTGGAGAAACTCCGCGTGGGCAGCAACATCTATGGAGCGAAGGAAATAGGCAACGTTTCGGGGCCGAAACCCATCTTCTTGTATGTATCTTGATGTATTCTTCTAAACTACATCACAGGAAAATGAACAAATGTTCTGTGAACAATGCGGAAACACCCGGCGGGCGCCACGGAGCCGTGTAAGAGTGGAGCCGACTGCCGGCTGAGAGCAAGGACAGACACGGAGCCAACGCAGACAAAGACCCAGCAGCCACCGAGAACAATGGTATAAACATAGAAACATAGAAATTAGGTGCAGGAGTAGGCCATTCGGCCCTTCGAGCCTGCACCGCCATTCGATATGATCATGGCTGATCATCCAACTCAGTATCCCATCCCTGCCTTCTCTCCATATCCCCTGATCCCTTTAGCCACAAGGGCCACATCTAACTCCCTCTTAAATATAGCCAATGAACTGTGTGTGGCCTCAACTACCCTCTGTGGCAGAGAGTTCCACACATTCACCACTCTCTGTGTGATAAAAGTTCTTCTCATCTCGGTTTTAAAGGATTTCCCCCTTATCCTTAAGCTGTGACCCCTTATCCTGGACTTCCCCAACATCGGGAACAATCTTCCTGCATCTAGCCTGTCCAACCCCTTAAGAATTTTGTAAATTTCTATAAGATCCCCTCTCAATCTCCTAAATTCTAGAGAGTATAAACCAAGTCTATCCAGTCTTTCTTCATAAGACAGTCCTGACATCCCAGGAATCAATCTGGCAGGCCACCCTCTCTATATCCATATGCCTATCTGAAAGCTTCTTAAATGCCATGATTGTATCTGCCTCAAACACCAACCTTGGCAGCCCTTTGTGGGCAATCACCACACTTTGTATAAAACACTTGCCCTGCAGATTTGCCTTGCTCATGTTAAAGCTAGGCCCTCCAGTATTTGATTCTCATATGCTGGGAAAAAGATTCTGACTGTCTGCTCTCGTCATTTTATATACTTCTTTCCAGTTTCCCCATAACCTCTGGTATTCCAGAGAAAACAACCTATGCCTGTCCAACTCCCCCTGTGGCTAATGCCGACTAATTCAGTCATTATTCTGTTAAAAAATAAAAGACATAAAGTGCTGGAGTATAACAGCAGGTCAGGCAGCATCTCTTGAGAATGTGGATATGTTCATGGTGACATTTTGTGTTGGAACCGTCTGTCAGCCTGGTAAACCTCCTCCGAACCCTTTCTAAAGGCTCTACACCCTTCCTCTAGTAACACAACCGGAACTGCACACAATACTCCAAATGTGGCCTAACCAAAGTTGTATGAAGCTGAATCATGGCTTCCTGATTCTTTTGCGAGTCCAGATGTGATTAGCCTTGATACTGAGAATGGGAGGTTTTCACAGCAGAGATCACCACATCTTTGTGGGGAATTTTCTTTGAGGCTTGCAGTGAAGGTCATGCAGCTTTTGAATGTAAAACTGGGTCAAAATATCTTTTAGTTGAAAGATATTTCAAGCGTTATTAAGTTGAAACCTTGTGGTAGATAAAATAAGTCCTGTCTCTTAGTCTCCTAAATTTTTAAGTTACATTTTTGCCTGAATTCAGCGATAAAGGGGCAGTCCCTGGAAAACACATCCAAAGGTGAGACAATGATCCATAATGACATCAAGGAAATCCAAATCAACCTCACCAAGAATGTATTCAATTGGTTCAGGGAACAGAACTAATCCTAAAAATGCTATTAATTCTAGAAGTCCCAACAAAAGTCCCTTCATATGTATTTTCTTGCAACATAGAGGGAGGTAATTCACCCCATAATGTCTATGCCCAAGTCAAAGTAGTTATTCTCATCTTATTCCCATCCCATTTATAATATTATAACATCATATTAGGAAGCTAAAAGAAAGCAGGAAGCAAAAGATCAGTTAGCTGAACATCTGTCATTTGGGAAAATGAGGAAATCATTCCGAAAGGACATTTACAAAATAATAAGTTAACCAAGCATGAACCAACATGTTTTTATGAAAGGAAAATCATTGAATAAAATTACTCAAATTCATTGAGGAAGTAGGGGAAATGGATAAACCCAAAGGCATTTAATAAGATGCCAATTAAAAGGTTATTGAACAAGAGTTATTGAACACAGAGTTGGGGGTAAGATAATGGTATAGCGAAGTGAGTAACTAAATAACAGAAAGCAGAAGATAGGAATAAATAAATCAAGTTTGGAGAGGCAATCTGTAATTAGTGGGGTGAGACCTCACATATTTATAATCTATATTAATTAGTTGGATGAAGGGACTGAGTGTATTAATTAGATTTGCTGGTGATATAAAACAGGTTGGATAGCAAGTTGTCTGGATAACATCAAGAGCACGCAAAGGGTCAAAGATAGGTTAAATGAGAGGGCAAAATGTTGGCAGATGGAGTATAATGTGGGACAAGAGAAGTTGATCCATTTTGGAAGAATGGAAAACAACTAATTATCCTTAAAATATGGAGATTACAAAATGTATTAATGCAAATAGGATTGGCAGTCCTAGAGTCACCAAGAATCAGCATGCAGGTAAAACAATAGTTAGGGTGGCCTACATAAAAGTGGGCTTTTATTGAAGTTTAAGAATAAGGAGTAATTGAAGAATAAGGAGTAAGCCAATTAGAACGGAGATGAGGAAACACTTTTTCACACAGAGGGTTGTGAGTGTGGAATTCTCTGCCTCAGAGGGCGGTGGAGGCCGGTTCTCTGGATACTTTCAAGAGAGAGCTAGATAGGGCTCTTAAAGATAGTGGAGTCAGGGGATATGGGGAGGGCAGGAACGGGGAACTGATTGGGGATGATCAGCCATGATCACATTGAATGACGGTGCTGGCTCGAAGGGCCGAATGGCCTTCTCCTGCACTTATTGTCTATTGTCTATTGTAACGTGCCTGTGGTATTAAGGTAGGAAGCTATGATGCAGGTTTACAGGGTACAGGTGTGATTCCACATATAGTACTACAATTAGTTTTACTCTCTATTTTTTAAGGAAGGATGGGATTGTATTGAAGTCAATACAATATTTGTGGAATTCTCTGCCACAGAAAGCAGTGGAGGCCAATTCACTGGATGAATTTAAAAGAGAGTTAGATAGAGCTCTTGGGGCTAGCGGAATCAAGGGGTATGGGGAGAAGGCAGGAACGGGTTACTGATTGCGGATGATCAGCCATGATCACAATGAATGGTGGTGCTGTCTTGAAGGGCTGAATGGCCTCCTCCTGCACCTATTTTCTATGTTTCTATGGTTCTATGTTTTTAATATGGAGAAGATTCACTAAGATGATTCCTAAAATGAAAGAGTGGATGTGTGATGGGAGATTAAATAGGCTGGGCCTATTCTCTCTAGACGATGGATGAAAGAGATATAATTGAAACATATAAGATTCTGAGAATCAATGATAGATTTGGTGTTGAGAGTATGTTCTCCACAGTGGGTGTATCAAGTCAAGATATCTAGAACTAAGGCATAGTTCCAATTTCATAATAGTGAGTCACATATTTAAAACAAACTAAAGGTGGAATTTTTCTTCTCATTGTGTTATTGGTCTCATGAAATTCTTTATCTCAGGGAGTTGGCGATGTGGAGTTTGAAGATATGTAAGGTGGAAGGAAGGTAACAGAGATATAATCTGCAAGGGAGGCCTGGGTCTGGGGAAAGAGCCGGAAAGTGTTGTGGAGGCCAAAGTCCGACCAACCGTAGTCTTACTGAATAATGGAGTGTGCTTGAGAGGTCAATGTGCCTATTCTGCTCCTTTTTCTAATGCCCCCAGTTCTTATGTTTGCTTCATAGTCAAATCTCTGCAGAATTGCCATCCTTCCACCTGCAAAATGCAGCGCACTAGGTCACTGTGCAATTACTGGAAGTCAGCCCGAAATGTTAACTCTCTCCACAAATGCAGTTCTGAGATAATTTCTGAGATAATTTTTTTCTATCCAGCATTTTGTAATTTTTATTTCATCATCTGCAGATTCTTTTCTTTTTTGTTTCAGTGCCCTTTCAAAGATCCTCCGAAGATATTTTGACAGGAATAAAACAATATTTAATCGTCATGAAGTCTCGGACTAGAGGGCACAACCTCACAATAAAAGGGCATACCTTTAGAATGTTGACGAGGAGGAATTTCTTTAGCCAGAGGGTGGTGAATGCATGGAATTCATGCCACAAACAGCAGTGAAGGCCATGTCATTGGGTATTTTTAGCAGAGATTGATATGTTCTTGATTAGTAAGTATGTCAAAGGTTACAGGGAGAAGGTAGGAGAATGGGTTTGAGAGGAAAAAATAGATCAACCATGATTGAATGGCAGAGCAGACTCGATTGGCCGAACAGCCTAATTCTCCTCCTATGTCATGATCTTATGATCATGTGATCATTGGTCTCACTAGTTTGAGAATCATTCTGTTCTGATCAAACAGGATTTTTTATTAGTTTTCAGAGGATTGCAATCTACAGATCCATTCATTTTTTCAACAATATCACTGTATAATGATCTTACATTTCATTTTGGAAAAATTCATGATGAGTACAAACACCATCAAGCTTTATGAACCTCAACCAAGTGTGCTCGGAGTCTTAGAATTGTTAAATTATTAGAACACAGGTCAGGTCGGGGGGAGTTCCCCTCACCGCGGGTATCATGTAATCCCGTGCTACCTGCTCGGATAGTCGGCCACTAAATCGTCTCCTCCATCTAGTTTGCCAGTTGAGGAGGGGGCTGTGGACCCCCAGCAAGACCAAAAACAAGACCTGTCATAGAAACATAGAAACATAGAGATTAGGTGCAGGAGTAGGCCATTCGGCCCTTCGAGCCTGCACCGCCATTCAATATGATCATGGCTGATCATCCAACTCAGTATCCCGTACCTGCCTTCTCTCCATTCCCTCTGATCCCCTTAGCCACAAGGGCCACATCTAACTCCTTCTTAAATATAGCCAATGAACTGGCCTCGACTACCCTCTGCGGCAGAGAGTTCCAGAGATTCACCACTCTCTGTGTGAAAAAAGTTCTTCTCATCTCGATTTTAAAGGATTTCCCCCTTATCCCTAAGCTGTGACCCCTTGTCCTGGACTTCCCCAACATCGGGAGCAATCTTCCTGCATCTAGCCTGTCCAACCCCTGCCAAAGGGTGGATGAGCTTCTAGTGAGCCAACGGCCATCCACACTTCATTAGAAGTTGCGATCACTGTCGTTCATAGCATTGTAAGGAATGAAGGTAAAGAATACACACCAAAATTCTATACTTCCAGCGGCGGATGTCCGCAGGAACTGGAGGACGGAGATGTGCGGTGCGTCCGTCACCATTCCCATTGGAAACCAGCACCACTGCGTTGTTAATGTTTTCAACGATGATGAATGAATGAATGAATTAGAACACAGAGGGAGGCCACTTGGACTGGATTCACAAGAGATATCAGATGCTGGAATCTTGAGAGGAAAAAACAAAGTGCCGCGGAACTCAACGGGTTAGGCAGCATCTGTGGAGGGAATGGACATACCAAAAAAACAAAGTGCTGGAGGAACACAGAGGTTGATTCATGGATAGACAATAAATGTTGGAGTTACTCAGCAGGACAGGCAGCATCTCCGAAGAGAAGGAATGGGTGACGTTTCGGATCAAGACCCTTCAGACAAAGCGTCAGGGGAGAGGGAAACTAGAGATATGGAAGGGTACAAAGAGCATGTAAGGTGTGAAAAGGACAGGTCAAAGCAGACGATGATCAAGGAAATGTACAATGGTTCATTGTTGGCTGAGGGGAAGGTGACAAGGAGGCATCCACATGTAAAATTAATCAGGACAGTGAAACTCATAGGATAACTAAGGTGGGGGAGTGACATAGAGGGAGGGAAAGCTAGGGTTACTTGAAGTTAGATAAATCAATATTCATACAGCTTGGTTGTAAGCTGCCCAAGCGAAATATGTGGTGCGGTTCCTCCAATTTGGATTTGGCTTCACTGCGATAGTCCTGGCCTATCACATAATTGTAGCTTTGCCTGAATCACCACTGGCACCACATAGCGCCAATATTTCTAATGAAATAATATCAATAACAAATGTATAACTTCACAAGAAAGACCCAACTGGCAGCCCCTGGTCCCACAGGATGATCATGTGCATCTTGTTGGTCAAGTCTACGTGGAACATCGAGTAGCCTGATTTGGAAACTAAAAGGCCTGTCCCACGAGCATGCGACTCCATTCGGCAAGCGTGACCTAAAGGGCCGGTTCCACCAGCATGCGTCTGCATGCAGCAAGCGCGACCAAACCAGAAGCGGGGGCCGCGTGGAGGTCGAGTGGGTGACATGAAGCTGAAGCGAAGTCCGCGGGACGTTCGCGCACGTGTCGTACGGTGTCGAGGCGGCTGCGGGCCGGCAGGCCGTTGCCGCGCAGAATTTTTGATCACGGTCAGTTTTCCGGAGCCCCGCGCGTTGTCGGGACCAGCTCCGCACAACTCCATACGGCTCCGGCGATCGAAGTGGGACCGGCCCCGCGAGGCCGTACGGCTCAAGCGACCACGTTAGGTCGCGCTTGCCGCATGGAGTCGCGTGCTGGTGGGACTAGCCCTTTAGGTTGCGCTTGCCGCATGGAGTCGCATGCTCGTGGGACAGGCCCTTAACTCCGGAATGGCAGTGATATGCTTCTGATGCTTAAACTGCCATTCCAGTCAGCTGGTCTGTTTGTCTGGAATTTCTTCTCAGACAGTCCAACCCCCTGCTTCTCTGCATCTTTTCTGATGCCTTTCTGACCATTGGCGGCCAATCACCATTTGTCTGTCAAGGCCCACCATCTTCATGTCTTGTGTCAGTGGTACGAACATCCATCAAACTGTCACCAAGTTTACAGAATGTCCTTTCAAATATGACTGTACATCCTGTGAATGTGATGAATCTGCTGCACTGATGTCTTTTTAATGAAGGTACAGGACCTCTAAGTTTCTACCAAAACCCTTCTGAGGCAATGAAATGGAAGTCTATTAAGCTTTTTGTACAATTCTGAGAGCTCCTTTCACAAGCTTAGAATGACATAGAGAAAGTATTCTTTATTAGTGTGCTCTCTGTTGTAATGATGGAATCCACAATGCCACTGATAACTTCAGACCACCAGTGGGTAAAACATCATCAAAGAGTGCCACTCCCATTGACTTTGCCTGCAATGCATGAAATGTTGTCCCCTTAAACAACCAGCAAACACCAGGAGAGAATCTCACAAGAGAGCGCTTGCATCGAATATGCTAAAAAGATAGTGCTGGATCAACTCAGTGAGTCAGCCACCATCTGTGGAGGAAAATGGGCAGATGATGTTTCACATCAAAGCTTTTGAAGAAGAGTTCCAACCTGAAACATCATCTGTCCATTTCCCTCCACAGATGCTGCTTGATCCATTGAGTTCCTCTAGTAGTTTGGTTTTGATAATGATTCCAGCATCCACAGTCTATTGTGTCTCATTTCTACTGCTTTGATAGACTGTTGTCCTCAGTTCCACAATAGTGTTGCCTGTTGCACTCAACTTTTGAATTAAATTGAATTGAATTGAATTTCCTTTATTGTCATTCAGACCTTTGGGTCTGAACAAAATTTCGTGCCTGCAGTCATACATATAATAATAAATAACAAAAACACACAATAAACCCAAATTAACATCTCCACAAATGTAGTTCTGAGATAATTTCTGAGATATTTTTTTTCTATCCAGCATTTTGTAATTTTTATTTCAGCATCTGCAGATTCTTATTTTTTTTTTCAGTGCCCTTTCAAAGTTCCTCCAAAGATATTTTCACAGGAATAAAAAACCAATATTAATTTCCATTGAAGCGACCATTGAATAGAGAGCCATGAGCATTTAGGTGCATTGGTATCAGTATTTGTGGACCTGTCAGATGCGGCGGAAATACCTTGTTTTGGCCACAAATCATCCATTCACAAGTGCAATCAAATAGCGCACAAATACAACAGTTGCAGATAGAGCAAAAAGAGAGAGGAAGCAGAGTGCAGAATATAATGGAAAGTGCAGATAATAAAAAGTGCAAGGGCAGCAACAAAGTAGATTGGGAGATTAGGAATATATCTTTATTTTATGAGAAGACATTCAATCATCTGATAACAGTGAGGAAGAAGCAGTTTTTGAATTTGGTGGTACGTGCTTTCAAGGTTTTGTATCTAATGCCTAATGGGAGAGGGGAGGAGGGAATGATCCTGATTAGTAGTCCCAATTATGGTGCTTACTTTTCCGAGGCAGTGTGTAGATGAAGTCAGACACAAAATTGTTGGAGTAACTCAGGCAACAACACTGGATAGAAGGAATGGGTGACGTTTTGGGTCAAGACCCTTCTTCAAATGGGGAGGAGGCTAGATTGTGTGATGAACTGCACTGAATAACAACTCTCTGCAATTTTTAGTGGCTTTGGACAGAGCAGTTGCCCAAGAGCTGTTTTCAAGGTCAGGGTACTGCCAGAGCATGCGGACACTTTGCATGTTGGTTTCAGAGGAGCACATGTTTGCATTTTAGTCAGTTGGACTAGGGTTGGACTCCAGCACTGTGTGTTCACTTGTTGTCAACCAGCATCTGCCCTTTCTTGCGTATGACATTATTTGTATCCGTGGCAGTTGATTGTCGCACCCTTCAGTTTCCCAGGGGGTCGGGACGAGACAGGAGTTGGGAAGGAAAGGTGGGGGGGAGGGGGGGGGGAGAGGGGGGGGAGGGGGGGGGGGAGGGGAGTGGGGGGAGAGAGGGGGGGGAGGGGAGTGGGAGGAGAGCGGGTAGGGTGACTTAGTACGGGAGACAAGTGTAGGAGAGGTGTACTGACTGTGTGGGCAGACACTTTGGTAGTGATTGCCCATGGGGTTCACTGTCGAGGACTTCATAATGCAGAGAGCATTATAAACAGTTGCCGCAAAAAAAGATTTTGTGTGGATCTGGTATATCTGGGTAATTGAAGGCGCTTCTGGTCTGCAGTGTGCAATTGTCACCAAAATACACTGCATCTTTAGAAAGGAAAAATACAAAACATGTCATTCCCACGCCGTCCAAGTTGGCGTCTTGGGATGGTCCTATTTGCCTGCACGTGGCCCATAGCCCTCTAAACCCTTCCCATCCATTTATCTATCGTTAATAACCGGAAGAAAATATTAAGTCTACGTGAGCCTGCTTCAGTTTCCTGGGTCCAACTCAGAGAGAAGTCTCCCCCCTTTCAGGGTTAATCGCTCCACTGTTTATAATGCTCCCGTAGTAAGTCACCCCAACCCCCACCCCCCCCACCCCCACCCCCCCCACTCACATTTCATCCCCTCCCCCCTCCCCTCACCCCTACCCCCCCCACCCCCTCCCCTCACCCTTTCCCTCCCGACTCCAGTCCCGTTCCGACCCCCTGGGAAACTGAAGGGAGCGACAATCAACCTGCTATGGATACAAATAATGTCATACACAAGAAAGGGCAGATGCTGGTTGACAAAAAGTGAACACACAGTGCTGGAGTAACGCAAAGATGCAGCAGAGTTTTGGAAACATCATCACATCACCCATTGCTTCTCTCCAGAGATGCTACCTGTACCGCTGAGCTACAGAGTGCCCACGGTAGACTCATGAGTCACTACGGTAAACTACGCTCTTACAACGAGTTTCAAAGTTTAAAATTTTTACTTCAAGTGTAAATTTGACTCATGGAAATCTTTCATCATGTTGAAAGATTTTCACGAGTTAACAAGTTTCCCTAGTACCTGCCGTTAGCGTTACGAGTTCTGACGTTCCCGCTACGTTAATTCTATGAGATTACCACGAGTTTGATTTGTTTTCAACTCGGGATCACTCATGGGTAGACTCGCACCGTGAGACAGGGGTTTTATTGAGGGAGACAAACTCACTGGTTTTAAGTGCTTCACAAGAGGGTTAACAAATAAAAAATTGCCATTAAGCCACTTAAGGGGAATCTGGAGCAATAGGTTTATCAAATTGGAGGGCAGAATAATTCAGTCATTCAGTAAACTGGAGTAATTCAGCGGGACAGGCAGCATCTCTGGAGAGAAGAAATGGGTGACGTTTCGGGTCTATAACCTAGAAATTGTGAGAACAAAGCCCTTCTGAGGCTGTGAAATGGAAGTCCATTAAGCTTTTCTTTCAATTCTGAGAGAGCAGATAGTTAGAACCTTTTTCCCAGGGTGGAAATGTCAAAGACTAGAATGCTTAGGTTTAAGGTCAGAGGGGGGAAATTTAAAGTTTTTTTACACAGAGAGTGGTGGGTGCCTGGAGATGATGGTAGAAGCAGATGTGAGTGGCTTTTAAGAAACTTTTACAAAGGCACATGGATATGCTGTTGTTGAGAGATATTGAACACTTACAGGCAGAAGAGGTTAAGTTGGCATCCTGTTTAGCAGAGGCATTGCGGGTTGAATGGGCTGTTCCTGTGTTGTACGGTTCTGCTGTGTTCTATATGTTTTAAGGAATATTTCAATAAGCAGAGATTCAAGGAGGCAGAGAAAATGTGTTGGAATGAACTGCAGATGCTGGTTTACATTGAAGATAGACACAAAATGTTGGAGTAACTCAGCGGGCCAGGCAGCATCTCTGAATTGAAGGAATGGGTGACGTTTCGGGTCAAGACCCTACTTCAGCCTCAGCCTTGACCTGAAACGTCACCCATTCATTCAATTCAAGGTGACAGAGAGGCAACTTTTGAGCTGAAGACACTGCTGTTAGTGTTGGTACATTGATGGTTATTAAATACAAAAAATTCACCAAATGTATAGTTATGAAAAAAGGTTTCCAAAAAACAGCAAAAAGGCACCATATAACCATATAACAATTACAGCCCGGAAACAGGCCATCTCGGCCCTACAAGTCCATGCCGAACAAATTTTTTTCCCCTTAGTCCCACCTGCCTGCACTCGTACCATAACCCTCCATTCCCTTCTCATCCATATGCCTATCCAATTTATTTTTAAATGATACCAATGAACCTGCCTCCACCACCAATCCACTGGGAGCTCATTCCACACCACCACTCTGCGTAAAGAGTTTCCCTCCATTACCCCAACTTCTTTGTCCCTTAATTCATGTCCTCTCATGGTCATGTCCTCTTGAATCTTCCCTATTCTCAGCTTGTCCACATCAACTCTGTCTATCCCTCTCATCATTTTAAAGACCTCTATCAAGTCCCCCCTTAACCTTCTGCGCTCCAGAGAATAAAGACCTAACTTATTCAACCTATCTCTGTAACTTAGTTGTTGAAACCCAGGCAACATTCTAGTAAATCTCATCTGTACTCTCTCTATTTTGTTGACATCCTTCCTATAATTTGGGATGAGTGGATGCCTTGTTCCTAAAACTTGTTGCAGTTACTGGAGCGTGTGAGCGTGTAGAGGGGGAGGGGGACATTGAGGTGGATGCCAGTCTCACCACCATGGACCTGTGCCAAATCTTCGATGCTGATTCTGGGACTTGTAAATCGAGACAACACTGCCCCCTATGGGAGAGCCTCTGGCCTCCTGGCTGGGTGGTTTGGAAACACATTTCAAAGGGTTCCATTGAACTGCCCTGTTAGTTCTGGGTCATTTGGCTCGGCTTTAACTGTGAGATTACACACTGTGAGTCCAGCTGGGAAAGTTAACACCATTCAAATCATCTGGGTGTTGGTTTCTATGGCACTTTTGCTGTCTTTATGCAATGCGGATATAAGCAAAAGCTGGTTCAGCCAGCTTAAAAGCGCAGACGGCATATAATTAAAGGCCAGTCAGTCTGAAATCTGTGACTTTACTGGCACTGGTTCGCCAGTGAGTGGAATAGGTGGGCAGCATGTACAGCCACACCACAGGAAGGGAATCACTCACCCACCAACCAACACGTTTTCTCAATTAGCCTTCATGGCAAAGACCCCATGAGATCAATATTTCAACATCATTATAATTGCCTACTGATGCCTCACTTTGAACATTGTATACAGGTCTGACCTCTCTGCCTGTGGATAGTGTACTAGCAAAAGAGGGAGTGCTAGAAAGGTCCAGCAGATTTGAGTTCTAGTATGGGCAGGTTGTAATATGAAAGACATAGTGAGCTGTACTTTCCTGCATTTAAAAGAATGAAAGGCCATTTCATTGAGACATACAAAATTCCAACAAGGCTTGACAGAATAGAGGTAAGGATGGGTTTCGCTTGGCTGGAACGTCGGGAACTAGGGATCACAGTCTCAAAACGAGGGGTAGAAACAGAGAACTACAGATGCTGGTTTATAGAAACATAGAAACATAGAAATTAGGTGCAGGAGTAGGCCATTCGGCCCTTCGAGCCTGCACCGCCATTCATTGTGATCATGGCTGATCATCCAACTCGGTATCCTGTACCTGCCTTCTCTCCATACCCTCTGATCCCCTTGGCCACAAGGGCCACATCTAACTCCCTCTTAAATATAGCCAATGAACTGGCCTCAACTACCCTCTGTGGCAGAGAGTTCCAGAGATTCACCACTCTCTGTGTGAAAAAAGTTCTCCTCATCTCGGTTTTAAAGGATTTCCCCCTTATCCTTAAGCTGTGACCCCTTGTCCTGGACCTCCCCAACATCGGGAACAATCTTCCTGCATCTAGCCTGTCCAACCCCTTAAGAATTTTGTAACTTTCTATAAGATCCCCTCTCAATCTCCTAAATTCTAGAGAGTATAAACCAAGTCTATCCAGTCTTTCTTCATAAGACAGTCCTGACATCCCAGGAATCAGTCTGGGATATTAATCATATCTTTATACCAAAGATACTGGACATAAAGTACTGGAGTAACTCAACGGGTCAAGTCAAGTCAAGTCAAGTCAAGAGAGTTTATTGTCATGTGTCCCTGATAGGACAATGAAATTCTTGTTTTGCTTCAGCACAACAGAACATAGTAGGCATTGACTACAAAACAGATCAGTGTGTCCATATACCATTATATACGTAAATACACACATGAATAAATAAACTGATAAAGTGCAAATAACAGATAATGGGTTATTGATAATCAGAGTTTTGTCCGAGCCAGGTTTAATAGCCTGATGGCTGTGGGGAAGTAGCTATTCCTGAACCTGGTTGTTGCAGTCTTCAGGCTCCTGTACCTTCTACCTGAAGGTAGCAGGGAGATGAGTGTGTGGCCAGGATGGTGTGGGTCCATGATGATATTGCCAGCCTTTTTGAGGCAGCGGCTGCGATAGATCCCCTTGATGGAAGGAAGGTCAGAGCCGATGATGGACTGACTGGGCAGTGTTTACTACTTTTTGTAGTCTTTTCCTCTCCAGGGCGTTCAAGTTGCCGAACCAAGACACGATGCAACCGGTCAGCATGCTCTCTAATGTGCACGTCAGACAACAACTCAGGAGAAAAAGGGTAGATTACATTTCAGGTCGTGACCCTACTTCAGAATCTGTTGCTCCAGCACTTTGTCTTTCTTTAAAATAAGGGATGCACCATTCAGGGTAGAGATAATCAGCAACCCCTTCACTCTGAGGGTAGGGTACCTTGGGAATTGACTACACATGGAGATTGTGGATAGGACTAGATAACCATACAACCATATAACCATATAACAATTACAGCACGGAAACAAGCCATCTCGGCCCTTCAAGTCCGTGCCAAACACTTATTTTCTTATTAGGACTGGATAGGACTAGGACATCCAGCCACAGGTGGGTTGTTGACCATATGTTGGGCTCTTCCCAATGAAATGGTGGGTGTGTCACCTGTCAGACAAAGTTGGAAAGAATGGGGAAGGAGTGGTAAATCTTCACCCTCTGATTTTCATTGTATCTCCCTGATCTCCTGGAGCAGGTGCGTGCATCCAGGTATTCCAGGAGACGTTGGGAAGTTCCTGAGATTGGTTCTCCAGAGATTAGTTGACCTATGGAAGCAGTGGATTAACACACAATTACTAATTCTAAGCCTGAAATTTTGGACTTTTGCCAAACAAAAGTCCAAAAGGATGGCGGTCCAATTAGGTGAATGGTGTTAAGACGCAGATCAGCCATGTTCTCATTAATTGGAGGAACCAGCTCAACGGATTAAACCTAATGTTCAGCAGAAATGTTAGAAGGGATTATGTACACCCAGAGCATTGTTTAATTGTTCCAGCATACTGTGAGGTAAATCACCTAAATAGAAACCAGGTGGGTATAATTACCATGGTAACAATTTGCTGCTCCAAATCCTGGCCCCTATACAATTTCTGCCCTGCGATCTCACAAAAATACTGTAGATTTCGGAAACCTCTATTAACCCTCCCCCTGGACAATCCTGCCATTGTAGATGTGGTTTGTTTGCTCTCAGTTGGTAAGAGCGGACACGAGTTTGCGCTCACTTGAAAATATTTTGCCTGTGCCCTAATTGCGCCTTTCCATTCATTTATCACCACTGTTTTTGGCTGATCTATATTGGTTTGTAAATTACCAAGGGCTGGATTACAGGATTCTCATCAATACCTTGAATTTTCTTGGTGGTCTCACCATTTCCTTCATAATCCTTGAAGGACATAATCTTTCAGGTAGAAGGTACAGGAGCCTGAAGACTGCAAAAACCAGGTTCAGGAATAGCTACTTCCCCACAGCCATCAGGCTATCAAACCTGGCTCGGACAAAACTCTGATTATTAATAACCCATTTTCTGTTATTTGCACTTTATCAGTTTATTTATTCATGTGTGTATATATTTATATTATGGTATATGGACACACTGATCTGTTTTGTAGTAAATGCCTACTATGTTCTGTGTGCTGAAGCAAAGCAAGAATTTCATTATCCTATACAGGGACACATGACAATAAACTCACTTGAACTTGAACTAATCCCCTATTATGTATAACCTTCCCAGGTGTCTGTACTCCTCGAATTCTGGCTGCTTGCTCATTCCTGACAGTGATAAGCAGCCTTCAGCTGACAAATTCCAAACCTCTGGAATTATTTCCATAAACTTTATTGCCTCTCCCTTAAAACCATCCTTTTTGGCCAAGTTTTTTGGATCATCTGCCCTTATACTTCATCAAGTAGCTGAGAGTCAATTTGACAATGGGCCAGCAAAGCTGCTTTGGATATTTTTGCTACGTAATGAATGGAATTTGTTGTCAGAGACTTGAGGACTGTTTGCAATAATCTACTTACTGTCACATTATACCGTCACATTGAGGTCCTGCAAAATATATTTGGATTCCACAAAGGAGAAATTAAG
Source organism: Leucoraja erinaceus (assembly GCF_028641065.1). Classification (NCBI taxonomy): domain Eukaryota; kingdom Metazoa; phylum Chordata; class Chondrichthyes; order Rajiformes; family Rajidae; genus Leucoraja; species Leucoraja erinaceus. The sequence continues at coordinate 95,662,376 of NC_073380.1, read as the reverse complement.
GTAAAAATACATTATTTCTTAAATGGGCCTCAATTATTTTCAGGAGTAGATGGAATATCTTGCTTTCCCATAGTTTTCATTCTTGGTTTTAAGCCAGACATTCCTGTTTGGAGCGTTTCGCTCTGTGGATCGGCTTGAGACCCACAAGTCAAATAACTGATTGATTTTCATTGTCTATATGCATGCTTCAAGAAAGATCAGCAGCTTGCTGAAGCGCAAAGAATTGTGCAAGAGATAGGAGGGGTCTCAGAACTAGATACTTTAATTTAGCTACAGGTTCTGTTTCGGTTTCGGCCCGAAACGTCGCCTATTTTCTTCGCTCCATAGATGCTGCTGCACCCGCTGAGTTTCTCCAGCAATTTTGTGTACCTTCTGTTATTTCATTGTATGGCAGGGACAACGCACTATTGGTAAATCGTGCCAAAAGGACACGGTCTTAAAATTGAAACTCTATGGTAAGCTCTTGTCACTTACTTTACTTGAATGAATGAGAGGAGAATTTCTGCACAGGAAGTATGATGCCTTTGAATATTAGATTACGATATTGCTACTGGAAATCACCCACTAGTATCAAATAAACAACTATTAATAGTTAAAAGAAACTGCGGCTGACTTTACTCTTTTAAGATGGTGAAATGTTGATTTCTTCTTTAATCTTGTTTATTATCTGTAATAAAGTCAGAGAGAACTAGCACAGAAACATGCCTGGCCCATTGAGTCTGCACCATCTCTCAACTAACCATTTATGCCAGCCTGCCAAAACATAATTGAGAGAGGGTTAAATTGAACAGGAGACTGGGATAATTCTCTTGTTCTTTTTTTTATCCCATAACTTCTTTCAGTTTCCATGAAAATTAATGGGATCTTGATTTGTTAACTCACTCCAAAGACAGCACTTCTGATACCTGAGTGTTGCTTCAGAATGGTATTTGGGTGTTGACTCCAATGGCATTGGGGTGGGGAGATTTCTGAGTTCAGCTCTCAGATTGCCAGTATCCTGGAAATGCTCAGCAGGTCAGGCAGCAGCCGTGAAAACAAAAAACTGTCAAGGTTTCGGGTCTGTGACACTTTATCAGGACCAGGAAAGAGAGAGACGTAATTTAGTTTACGGCAGAAGGAAAAATGGGCAGGAGGGGTTGGGATGTGCAGGAGGAAGGGGGTGTCAGTTCCTGTTAGAGTTAAGGGCAAGGCTGACAGGATTATGAACCTTGGTTGACAAGGTATTGAGTCCTGATCAGAAAAAAGGAGACATATGTCAGGTGAAGACAACTGAGGCCAAGATAATCCCGTGAGGAATCTGAATTACAAAAGAGGAAGTGCTAGCATTATATTAAGGTAGACAAAGATGGATAAATCCCACAGGCCAAAATAGTCTTATAAACACATATCTTATAGAAATATCTAAAATTCGTAAGGGATTGGACAGGCTAGATGCAGGAAAAATGTTCCCAATATTGGGGGGGGGTCACAGTTTAAGAATAGTAAGATTAAACGAGAACTTACCAGTTTGAAGTTTGATCTTTATTTTATGAGGAGTAACGTTGAGGGATTACGTGAAGACCCCGCCAGTACGCATGCGTGTCAACCTTCAAAGCGGCGGTGTGAAATCACAGACATCAGTAATGAGCTGAACATAGTAAGATTAGAGAAATAGGATACCAGTTGAACTTTTTGATCGATGGGTGGGCGTGGAGGGCACGTAATCCCTCAACGTTACTCCTCATAAAATAAAGATCAAACTTCAAACTGGTAAGTTCTCGTTTAATCTTACTATTTTACTTCGGAGTCACGTGAGTGACTACGTGAAGATTTTAAAGCTCTGTGATTTCATGCCGTGGAAATGAGTCCAGGCGTCATACACTGCATCAGTAGGCCAATGATGAGTGTACATTAAGAATGCATTCAGACATGACATAGATATAGACATGTTGATGCTATTAATGAACAATAGTGGCAATAGTAACCTCCCTCAACCTGGAGGAACTATGAACCATACCTAACATAGAGTTGGCAAATACCCCTGATCTGGCAATAGGTTTGTTCTGAATATTTGGACAGATCAATAGTTTGACCATCCTGCAACCACTAGGATGTGGTTAATCCCTGCTGCTGAGGTATAGCGGTCCTGGTGGAGTGAGACTCAATGTCAATGTACAGCCCTGTCTATGCCAGACCCATATAACCATCTGGAGAAGGTTCGTAGTGATTCCTTCAAACGAGGTTTTATATGACAATATAGCTGTCAGAGCCTATAAGGCTCTTAGGAACCTTGACATACTGGTGTAGAGGCGTGATCACATGCAACCCAAGGTCCATGGGATATGCAACATCTAGTTTGGTCTATTGTCCCTGTCTAATCTGCTTGACTAATCATAAACAAAACATGTTATAACAGCCCGCAGATATGATCATCCTATCCAGTGTTGCAATGACTGGACCCATAGCGCTGTTCTCAGTGCCATGGCGTAATCATTAGTACGTGAGTATGACCATGGACAGGGATGTTGCTGGTGCCCATCGGTGAAGTGACGTAGTACAATGTTAACAACCCATATCTCTGCGTCCCTAAGCCTGGGAGGTTTTAAGTTGACGATACCTTCATATTCTAGATGTCAGAGGGTGAGACCGGACAGAGTGGTTTATGTTCTCCGCAGCCAAATGATGAGGAGGTACTTCAGGCACAGTAATGGAATAATAACTTAATGTTATAATCCCGTAAAACTGAATTTCACTGTATCAGTCATCCGTGCCGTGTTAAACATAAGGAAGCATAAACAATGCTTCCCACCTCCTATGCAGATAGCTGCTATATGGTGCTATCCCTGCAATCTGTAGTGAGCACTCTTACGTTTATGGTTTGACAACCCGAGCCGCAGAAACAATCTCTCAGAGTCTGTAAGTCTATGATTGATTATATCATGCAGAGGATGGTTTCAACATCACAACTGAACCAGCATCTTTTTATCCGGAATTAACCATGTAAAGTTTTATGTTCATTCTTCGCCTCAGCAGGAGCCATAGGTTTATAACCCAGGCAGGCACTATGAAAATCCGGAATCGGGAATCTTGCTGAATTTTTCAAGACCAGTCTATTGAGGCCAAATGGAGGAAGACATAAAGAACATTCCTCCCTAGTGTAGCGAGAATGCACCTTTCACCACTGTATGCCTCGTTCACTGTTGATTGAGCCTGGACGCAAGCAACTCAATAGTTAATGTTCTATCAATCCACATTGTCATTAAATACTTTGTGATCACACATTCATTCTGTGTTGTCATTGATTTTGCATAATAATACACCAGTGCTAGATGGGGTTTAGTAAAACTATCACCGGATACTTTGATTTGATTGTACCTTTGTAATTAACAATACCACCACCAAAGTGTATCACCTTGGACTTGTGCATGCAGTTTATGCATATCCACACATCCTATAATGCACAAATGCATCTGGTGTCCATTGGCAGTTGATACCATGACTGAACACTTGATAACTCATAATCCCATCTGCCTCCGTAACTAGAAATGGTATTAGTAAATTACCCATCTTTGGGCAATAGCATCAGTTTGGAAATGACTGAAAATTTACGGATGAGAGGTTTTAGTGGAGCAAAGCTGTCCATCATTGTGACTTTGATTGTTTCAGCTAAAAATAGCAGAGGTCTAATTTTTTGTCTCAGAGCTGATCCCAGACAAATAAATGAATGATTGTATCCCAATAATCAATAGTTTCAGTTGGTATCAACTTAATTTAAATTTAACTGGACGGGTGTGAACCAATTTCTCAAATATAGCTATGTTGCTGATAAGGCTAATGTTCAATATCATCCAGATTGGCCATGCCACTTATTTGTTACCTCTGTGCAGTCGAAGCATTGATAGTAGTGATTTTGTAAATAATCTGGAAACTGGAGTTAGCCCATTTTGCAACGCTACTGAGTTGCCTCATCCAGTTAAATTTCAAATATCTTCAACCCTGTGAGCGGATAAAGTAATCTTATGTCATCCCAAACCAGTGTAAATATTCAAACCAGTTTAATATTACCAACTTGTATTCGTGATGGGAGACATCAACGATGAGGTTCCATACCTTTATCCATATGGGAGGACTTGTGCAACCCGACCCAGGAGCTGCCTCAAACACATGTGCATGATTTTACATCTGCTGCTGGGAGGTAGAGGAGCTCGAGTACGGGGTTGCCGCATCTTCCAGGAAGGCCGTTCTGGGCTGTGGCCTAAAAAAGACCTTTGTCCTGGTTGTACGGCCTTCAAGTTTCCACCAGCTTCAGTTCATCGTGGTTTGCTGGTGGGTGCGTAGGGGTGCTGCCGCCGAAGATGTGAGGTCTTGCGTGATGATGTGGCCTTCCTGAACCTGACGGCCACTCATCGAGCTCCTGTTGCTGGTAGCGTTGTTCCTGCACCCCCTGCACACTTGTTGTATCTTCAGCCAAATTCCTGTCTTCAGAGTCAGCCCAGAAACAACTCCTAATGCTCCCCTCTGTCGAGGGAGATGCATTATGCAGCCCTCAATAAGGTGCTGCCATGGGCGTCCCAGGACCCCCTGGTGACTAGGCTCCATATACCGGAGCATGTCACATTGGAGCTTCTGATCCATCAACCGCTCCATGCGGGATATGCGATCACAGTTGCTCCCGCCGGCGGTGAGTCTTCACAGCCCGACTCGTCCGAGTCTTCGGCCTGTCCGACTTCTGCTTGGCCTATCCACCAGTCTGAGGTGTCGATTCCGACTGTGCAGGTGCCAGGTCGGAGACTGCTGATCAATAGCGATCCAGGTGCTGTCTACAGCTGCTGACTGCCTGCAATTCCGCGGTCCTCCGCTGTCAGTCTGGATGCGGTCCATTTCTGTAACATATTCTCACAAAATAGCACAAAACGATCTTCGAGTAAGGAATTTACCTGCATGTCCTTTTTAAACCTTCTGCTGCGGGGCAACGCTCCTCCCGAGCCTGGTCTCGTGGTCGTAGTTTGTTACAGCTGGGGTTTCCTCTGTGGTCCTTGTAGAAACACTTCTATTGCAGGTTATTTCTCCCCCAAGCTTTTTCTCCGCGGTCCCTTATAGCGGGGCTTCTCCACGATGTTCTCCAGTCGGGGCCTGGGGTCTCCCCTCTGTCCCGACTTCGCCCCGGACTTTTAGCAGGACCTCTAAGCAGAGGTTCCTGCAAGAAGATTTAAACCTGAAAGTTTAAAAAAAAAAAAACTTACCTCAGGTCTGTTGCTGGCAGGAGAATCACGTCCACCCTGCCAGTCGTAACGCAATGCGATAGACGATATGACACGCATGCGTAGTGGCAGGGTCTTCACGTAGTCACTCACGTGACTCCGAAGTAAAATAAGGGGTTTAGGATTGCGATGAGGAAAAACATTTTCACATAGAGAGTTGTGAATCAGTGGAATTCTCTGCCACAGAAGGCAGTAGAAGCCAATTCATTGGATGTTTTCAAGAGATAGTTAGATATACAGTAGCTCGTAGGGCTAAGAATCAAGGGATATGATGAGAATGCAGGAACGGGGTACTGATTTTGGATCATCAGACATGATCATATTGAATGGTGGTGCTGACTGGAAGGGTCCGAATGGGGAGTAGAGAGGGGGGTAGAGAGGGTGGGAGTGAGGGTAGATAGGGAGGGGGCATCTCCCTCCTCCACCCATCCCCATCTCCCTCTTCCATATCATTCCCATCTCCCTCTACCACTCCACTCCCCACCCCATCTCCCTCCTCCTCATTTCTTTCATCCTCCTCTCCTCACTTCCATTCCCTTTCCCAGGACCTACCCGGCCCTGGCTGTAGACTCCAGCCGTCAGTTCGGCCGCAGCCTGGGCTATCGTGCAGGCTACAACTTCAGCTCTGGGCTCGTCCCTGACCACGGACCCAGGCTCGTCCTTGGTCCCAGCGGCGGCTTCTTTTTCACCCTGGTAACGGCCCCACCCCAAGCCCCGTGCTCCACCCTCACTCCGGCTCCAGCACCACCCTCCCCACCGGGCGTCGGGCACCGACAGCGGCCACCACGTGAGCGCTGGAGTGCCCCGTCCTGACTTGCATTGTGTGCATTGTGATGTCACTTGTGTTTTTCTTTTCCGAAATGGGTGAGTTTTCAGGCAGTTTTTTAAAAGTTTAAACGATTAAAAAGTTTGGAAATATAGGCGGGAATGCGACGGGAAGATGTTTATCACCGCAACAGGAAATTGTCAGTAGAATGTGTGAAAATGGGAAGGCTGTGGCCTAGCATTTGGAATAAACACACACACACACACACACACACACACACACACACACACACACACACACACACACACACACACACACACACACACACACACACACACACACACACACACACACACACACACACACACACACACACACAGAGAGTTTTAGTAATATAGATTGATGTGACAAATGCAGGCAAATGGAACTAGACAAATTATAATATGTATTGGGCTTACTGTGGGAGTTACTGCCTTTCAGCACCAGACATCCGGGTTCAATCCCGATTATGGGTGCTGAGTATACGGAGTTTGCATGCTCTCCCTGTGACTGCGTGAGTTTTCTCCGGTTGCTCTGGTTTCTTCCTTGTGAAGGAATGAGTTACAGGTTTGTAGGTTAATTAGCTTCAGTAAGTTATAAAATTGTCCGAAGTGTGCAGGATAGTCGTAGTGAATGGGGTGATCGCTGGTCGGCACAGACTCAGCGGGCCGAATGGTCTGTTTCCACACACTATCTCTAAAGTCTAACGTTGGACCAAAGGGCCTATTTCTGTGCTATATGACTCAATGACTCAATGAGATAATGCCTGACTTGCTGAGATTTTCAAGCATGTTCTGTTTCTGCCCAGTCGTATGAGGATGGAATACTTCCTGTCTTCAAAAACCAGTGCATGGGGGGAATCAGGACGAAAAACGGAGATTCCAGCTGAAAGAGAATCTGCAATAATAATTGCAATGATGATCTCATCTGTTACTGTTTCTAGGTAAATAGTTCCATGGTACAAAGGGAAATAACAGCTTCACAGCTATGGTGACTCGTGCAACAGCTAAGTTAAGCACCAGAACGTTCCTGTCATAATACTTCCATCACGAGACAACACGACCTTTGCTGAGTGAACTGAGATTTCTTCAAACTCCATGGGACATTGCAGAGTGAATATTCCAGCTGGAAGGGAAAGGAAGATGTGCAAAATCAATAATGGGAATCCATTTCACACGAGTTCCAGTGCAACAATTTGCAAAATTGCAGACAAAAGAGACTGTAGATGTTGAAATGCAGAAGAACGCTTGTACATGAACCAGAAGAAGGGTCCCGACCTAAAACATCACCTATCCATATTCTTCAGAGATACTGCCCGACACACTGAATTACTCCAGCATTATGTGTCTTTTTTTGTACACCAGCATCTGCAGTTCCTTGATTCAATTGTTGCACATTGATTCGGCAGCCCTTCGATTATTATGAGCAATGCTGGTCAGCACACTATATGATGTAATTTAGCTAAAAATGGTGCAGAAATGATTCACAGTAATTTTGTCTGGACTGGAGGACTTGAATTATAAAGAGGTACTGGATAGGCTGGGATTGTTCTCCCTGGACTGAATGAGGTTGAGAGGTGACCATGTAGAGGTTTATCAAATTATGAGAGGCATAGATGTGGTAAATAGTCAGTCACCCAGGGCAGGCTACCCTAAAACTAAAGGATATAGGCTTAAGTTGAGAGGGGAAAAATTTAAAGGGGAATTATGGGGCGATTTTCACTCAGAAGGTGGTTGATATATGGAAAAACCTGCCAGAGGATGTGGAAAAGGCAGGGATGTTTCAAACATTTAAAAGAAGAAACATAGAAACATAGAAAATAGGTGCAGAAGTAGGCCATTCGGCCCTTCGAGCCTGCACCGCCATTCAATATGATCATGGCTGATCATCCAACTGAGTATCCCGTACCTGCCTCTCTCCATACCCCCTGATCCCCTTAGCCACAAGGGCCACATCTAACTCCCTCTTAAATATAGCCAATGAACTGGCCTCAACTACCTTCTGTGGCAGAGAATTCCAGAGATTCACCACTCTCTGTGTGAAAAATGTTTTTCTCATCTCGGTTCTAAAAGACTTCCCCTTATCCTTAAACTGTGACCCCTTGTTCTGGACTTCCCCAACATCGGGAACAATCTTCCTGCATCTAGCCTGTCCAACCCCTTAAGAATTTTGTAAATTTTTATAAGATCCCCCCTCAATCTTCTAAATTCTAGCGAGTACAAGCCGAGTCTATCCAATCTTTCTTTATATGGAAGTCCTGACATCCCAGGAATCAGTCTGGTGAACCTTCTCTGTACTCCCTCTATGGCAAGAATGTCTTTCCTCAGATTAGGAGACCAAAGCTGTACGCAATACTCCAGGTGTGGTCTCACCAAGACTCTGTACAAGATATTTGGATAAATAAATGGATAGGAATATGGGCCAAATGTATACATTTGGTCTATACATGATTTCTCCAAAATGGGGAAGGGCAAATCATGAGCACCAAATGCAGTAGAAGTCCAGACTTTGGTCTCATGTTGCCTCGTGCAAAACTATTTTATGTTGTATGAAATAGTCTTTGGTATACTTTCCTATTCCTCAGCTGAGTGTTGGATAGTAGCCAAGTCATTTCTAATTCAAGGATGTGTTTCAAACCTCACTCCAGAGACTTGAGCTGAATGTTCTAATGTAGCATTGGTGGCTTGTTGCACTATCAGAGGGGTGCTTTGTGAATGAGAAAATAAACCAAGGCTTAGTTTGGTATCTCAGGTTGACTTGGTTTATACTCTCTAGAATTTAGGAGATTGAGAGGGGATCTTATAGAAACTTACAAAATTCTTAAGGGGTTGGACAGGCTAGATGCAGGAAGATTGCTCCCGATGTTGGGGAAGTCCAGGACAAGGGGTCACAGCTTAAGGATCAGGGGGAAATCCTTTAAAACCGAGATGAGAAGAACTTTTTTCACACAGAGAGTGGTGAATCTCTGGAACTCTCTGCCACAGAGGGTAGTTGAGGCCAGTTCATTGGCTATATTTAAGAGGGAGTTAAATGTGGCCCTTGTGGCTAAGGGGATCAGAGGGTATGGAGAGAAGGTAGGTACGGGATACTGAGTTAGATGATCAGCCATGATCATATTGAATGGCGGTGCAGGCTCGATGGGCTGAATGGCCTACTCCTGCACCTAATTTCTATGTTTCTATGTTTCTATGTGCAAGGATGTGTTATTCCCAGAAGACCCGGAGAGTAAACTTGACTCTCTTGCCCAGAATAGGGGAATCCAGGACCAGAGGACATAGGTTCAAGGTGAAGGGGCAAAGATTTAGTAGGAATCTGAGGGCTAACTTTTACACACAAAGAGTAGGGGGTGTATGGAACAAACGGCCAGAGGTGGTAGTGGAGGCTGGGATTATCCCAAGGTTTAAGAAACAGTTAGACAGGTACATGCCATGTTTGGAGGGATATGGGCCAAATGCAGGAAGGAGGGACTAATGGCTGGGCCATGTTGGCCAATGTGGGGCAAGTTGGACCCAAGGGTCTATTACCACACTGTATCACTCTATGACTCCTACTCAGCATTATCACTGGAAAAAAGATTATCACATTGCCTTTGAGGAACACCTACTTTTTATAATTTAGCTCTTGGATTTCCAGCAGGGACCTACACTTTAGAAGTACTCCACTAGTTATAGAATGCTTTGGGATGTCCCCAGATGCTCAGTAAATACACCCCTTTCTCATGATGATAATACATTAGCGGTGGAAAGCTATTTCTGCCAACGAGTTTTTAAATGGTCATGGTTCCTTTGTTGCATAAAAAAAACGTTTGTTCCTTTTGACGTGCATTTTTTTTTGCGTGTGTCAATGTGTTTTATATTTTTTGTTGGTTGCCAAAGAATGTTTAACATAAAAACAGATGACTGTGGCCTGGATGCTCATTGTAAATGTCTCACTTGTAAGGATTTAAAAGTGCAGGAAGCTCATAAATCCATAAAAAGGATATGAAAACAAGTTCTTACAATCTTTCATTACAGTTTTGAGAATCACTTGCTCTTGAGTCTTGTGTTGGGTCAGGCAAGTCACTTTAAAATGAATCATGGTCAGGTATTAAAATGGAAACAAATAGTATTTATATAACATTGGCAACATAGTAACATGTCCTAAGGGGATTTGCAGCAGCTTATTCACACAAAGTTGGAACACCAACCACATGGGGAGATAATTGCCCTCAAAGTTTTAAGAAGTAATTTAAAGTAGGAAAGACAGTAGTCAAGAGGATTGTAATGCTCAAAGGATAATAGGATGCCAGAAAGAAAATGGTAATCCCAGCATCAGGCTGTTATGGCATTAACTGTATAGGGAGTGATAGAGACAGTATGGTCTGCAGACTGCAGCTGAACATAAAATAATTTGCAGAGGTGTTCACTGATCAGAACAGCACTGGCAGTGGGAATCAATAACCCAGCAATCCCAGCAGCTGGCTTTCTTTCATGTTGGCATGGATTGACATCTGTGGAATCATGACTGTCTAAACAGGTGTACAATGGCTTATGCACTGGTCACATTTTCATTTTCAGTTGCTTATATGATTGGAGACCGGATGGCCCATTGAATTTACGTTGGGTCACAAAGCAATCATGTTCTCCTACTAATCTTCCCTGTAATATTTCTGCCCTCTATCTCTCCCACTCCTCCCACATCCCACACTGGGGGCAACTTGGTTCTTGGTTTCTTGGTCCTCCAAAATATTCCAAATGGAATTTAAACTGGAGGTGGAACTTATATAGGCTAATTGACCTTTCAACCTGCATGTCTTTTAGCTATAGACGGAAACCAGAGCATCCGTAGGAAACCGTGTGTTTACAGGGAGGATGTGCAAATGCCATATGGACAGTATCGGAATTTAGGATCGAATTGGGTTCACTGGGACCGCCTCTACCACCTGCACCACTGCGCTTTTTTTTGTATGTGAGAATGAAGCAGAACGAATATATAGAAATAAAAATGAGGTTGTGGCAAAATAAGACTACGGAATTGCTTTGTGTGATCCAGTGTGAACATAATGGGCTGAATAGCCTCATGGATTCTGTTTCAGTGATGTTGTTTGAAGGATAATTATGGTCAGCACATAAACTGTCCTCACACTACCCATGGCCAAATTAACCTTCTTGCCATATTGCAGGGTAAATTGTGTTCTAGGCCTTGTTGTCACACCCATCTTGCGAGATCTGAGACATTAAAAAAAAACAGTTTAATTGGAATAATTTAAAACATAGAAGCAATGAAAAACACAAAGTATTACAATAAGTTAAAAACTCACTTAAATGATCCAAATTCATTATTAGCATTAATATTAAGTAACTAAACCAAAATGGCATACAATCCAGATCGTGGAAACAGGCCCTTCGGCCCACCGAGTCCGTGCCGACCAGCGATCCCCGCACATTAACACTATCCTTTACATACTACGGACTAGGGGAGATTATCCCCGCACATTAACACTATCCTTTACATACTGCGTTATATGGTTGCAGGTAGTGGAAGGTAAGACCTGCAACCTCCAGCAACCACCTTCAACCAGCATCACAACCGGCTTTGACTAAAAAAACACCGATTTTTAAAACGGAAAACTATTTTTAGTCGTGGCCGGTTTTGAATTTTTTGAAATAATCGCCGGAACATAGAAGAAGCGGAAACCACTTTCGACCATTAGGGAGACTGACAAAAACCTCCGGGAACCTCCGGGAACCGCACGGAAACCTTGGGTGGGGCGCAAAGTCTCCAGAGGTTTTCTGTTCAGATTTCCTAAGTGGGACAGGGGCATAAGGCAGCAACTCTACCACTGCGCCACGGTGCCATCCTTGTGGGTCAAAGTCCCATTCCCAAGCAGATCAAATATTACACTCAGGTCTTACCTTTTCCTCTGTCATTGTAGCAGTTCTTGGATTTTATTCAGATCATTTATCTTCTTGCAAAGACAGAAGTGCCAGTGCCCATTCTGTCAAGGTCATTTGAGCTTTAACTACCTGCCCATCAGCTGGCAACGCCATCAGCCCCTCATTGTTCACCCTCTGCTTCATCTTCCAGGGATATCCCTGGGATGCATCCACAAATATCAGTGGAAGGGAGACAGAACAGCTGGAGACTGCTGGCTTTTTTTTTGTCTCTTCGCTGATATAATTTGATCTGCAGAGTATTTCCGGCATGTTAGTTAATTTCCAATTATACTATAATTTCCTCTCCTTTCCAATCCAAAGAATTTGAAGTCAACTGTCCATCAACACTCTCACCGTTACTTGAGTTACAAAATTAATCAACTTGATAACACTACATTCTGGATGATAGGCCCATTTCCTTAATGGATCATCACATCAAACTCAGGAAACCTCTTGTGGATACTATATGCATTTGGCATACATTGAAATTATTAAAGCAATTTGAACATTTGTAAGATACTCGGCAATTCATCTTCGTGTTCTATCTCATATTGAAGTATTAGTTTTCTACAATTCTCCTTCTGAAAGAGTCACATCTTGATGGTCGCAATTGAATGCATAACCTGATGGGTGAGTAGGTTCATTGAGGGCATAATAACTCACATGTGGAGGATTTGGCAGCTAAGCCTGTATAGTTCCTCAGTTGATAGGAGATCTGTATAAATTCTGTGCAGAAATGAACTGCAGATGATGGTTTATATACTGTAGAGCTAATAGGACTTGATATTTCAATCCCTCTAGTAAGTTGGCACTCTTGATTTTGGCAGTGGGATTGGAGTGGTGAAAGGTAGGGTAGGTACATCATCGGGGACATCCTTCTTTGATGTTTCATTGAAACCTTCATACACCAATGAGCCTTCAATCTTGCTTGAGATCAGCTGCTGCAAGACATACTGGAGAAAGAACTTGCATCTTTCATTTCCTCTGTTAACAGTCAACATGAGGTTGATTAATTCTTGACCCAAGTTCTCCTCAAATGTCTTTGATACAAACCTTCCTTCCCTCCCCACCTTCTCTGCATAGCTCAGTGAGTTATTTCCCTCAGTTCCTCCGGCATCTGTAACAGTTTACTTCAATTATCCTGACACGTTAATGACTCATTGTATGGTCCAGTGCAAAACGGAGAGCATTTGGCCCATCCTTTCCCAACAAACCCTATTGGGATTTACACGAGCAACTCATAATGAACTGTGCTACTGATTTTACCTCAGTAGAAATATCTGACGCATGAGAATAGGCTGCTGATATACACAAGACGCTCCAGAGTGGAAGATCATTTACAAATTGTGGGGTCAGATTTTGCCCATCTACTCCTTTCACCAGGAATCACCATCAGCAGTCCCTCCGCACCTGTACATATCCGGCCCAGGTGTGGCAGGTCATTCTTGCTGGCTTGGCAAACCCTTGGACTTCATTTACCTGATAGGGTCTCCATTGATGCATGGAGGAGGCCCCAGTCTAAAGCATTCATGCACGTTTTGAAAACCGACAGACCCCAGCTACACCAGATGCAAAAGCTGCAAGTGAATTTAATATTTCTTATGCCCCTGTCCCACTTAGGAAACCTGAACGGAAACCTCTGGAGACTTTGCGCCCCACCCAAGGTTTCCGTGCGGTTCTCGGAGGTTGCAGGTGGTTGCCGAAGGTTGCAGGTAGTGGAAGCAGGTAGGGAGACGGACAAAAACCTCCGGGAACTGCACGGAAACCTTGGGTGGGGCGCAAAGTCTCCAGAGGTTTCCGTTCAGGTTTCCTAAGTGCGACAGGGGCATTACACACCTCTAACTTGTGTGTATCAATGTGTTTCTTATTTTTTATTGGTTGCCAAAGAATGTTTAACATAAAAAATAATTGTTCAATTACACATGCATAATTCTTTAAAAAAAAAAGAATCATAGAAGAATAAAATATTACAACTAATTAAACTGAAGTAACATAATTAAAAACAAGTAACTTACCTTCTGCTTTGCCAGGGTCCTGCCAATGGGGGTCTTGCTTTCCACTTGTTGTCATCAGGCACGGAATGTATAAAGGATCTCAGCAACCTTCTTCTTTGTCATTGAAGGTCCAATGGCAGAATCAACTGGTTGATTCAGTGCTCAGTTAGTCCGCGACTTCAATGCTTACCGTTGGTCCTGAACATTCTGCCGTTTAATTGGCTTGAGGCTGGTGGTTTCATCGACGGCACCTCCCAGCAAGATCCACCTCAGAAAGATTGGCTGGAATCCAGTGTAGAATGATTGGAAGAAAGTTTAATTCTCTCTGCTGGTTGTTAGAATTCAATGCATGGTCCACTGGATAACATTGTGGAATTATACACCACTGTAGTGCAAAAATGCACAGCAACAAAATAAATGAGGTGGTTAAATATTTAAGCAAAGCAGTAATGTCTTCCGCTTTACCTAACAGACTAAATGAACTCAACACATGTTCTGCATTACTCCCTGGTGCTTCTTAATGCGTTCTGCGCAGGGTATATGCGAGATACTTTCGAGGAAAGAGTGTCCGAGTTCCGCTGCACTTAGATTTATTAGTCAGTGGTGCCCAGCTAATGGATTAATATGAAGCAGACACGCGAGTGTAATTGGCTGATAAATGTGAAACAATACAACTCCTGTTGCAGCATTTCAATGTTCATCTTTAATATTTGATCCCTCAGTTGTTTAATTACATTGATATCCTGCTCTGATTGCAGTTTGCGTTTTGGGTTTAATTAAGATTCTTGCGATGTATGAAAAGGAATATTTTTTCCAAGTTTACCAGGTAACGTGGTAACAGTGCCCCTTTAGAAAAACTATGGCCCTCACCAGTAAAGGATTGGAGACATCTAAGTGAAAGTGAATGTGGTTGGGGAACCACGCCATAATGTGCTTATTCTGCCTAATAGTTTGAATAACAGCTCTATAAATATAGCAGTTACAACATTTTGAGATTTTAACAATCAAGTCTGCAATTTATCCCATCAGATAAAGCATAAAAATAAGTTTAATTTTACACCTAATTCACTTTCATATCTTCAGTATTAAAAAAGTTATGGCCATTTTCATACTCGGAAATTTGCATCTTGTTCCCTATTGCTTTTCCATTGACTTAACACAAAAGCTGTGATCGAGGACAGTCAATAGCCCATCATTTCTTAAAAAATAAGAGAACTGAATGCAGGGACTACTGGTCTCCAGAGGGCTAGTATGGACCTTGTGGGCCAAATGGATTCTTCGTGTGGCAGCTCAGTCCCTCTAGCCTGATCTTCTGGCAGCTCACTCATGGCTGGTGGGCTGGCAGTTGACTCATGACTATTCCTTGAAATTCCATTTCAAGCAGGGTGCAAGGCCACCAAATTCAAATCCATTTTCCTGCCATTTCAAGCAGAGTGCAAGGCCACCAAATTCAAGTGCAGTTTCTTACCTCTTCAAGCAGGGTGCAAGGCCACAAAATTCAAGTGCAGTTCCATACCACTTCAAGCAGGGTGCAAGGCCACCAAATTCAGGTTCAGTTTCCTACCACTTCAAGCAGGATGCAAGGCCACCAAATTCAAGTGCAGTTTCATACCATTTCATGCATAGTGCAACGACACCACATTCAAATGCTGTTTCATACCATTTTGTGCAAGGCCACCACATTCAAATGCAATTTCATATTATTTCAAGCAGGGTGAAACCAGCATAAAAACCACCATAAAACCACACAAAACACCACACTCACAGTTCAGTAGACATTCAGTGTGTTCAGTTGATTCACAGCTCAGACAGAGTCAAGACCTCTCCGTCCCCCATCAGGCAGAGACTGAGCCACACCCACACTTCCGGGTTTTTATAATCCCCCCCCTCCCCCCTACCCGAAAAAGTGTGGCCATGGTGTGATTGACAGGAGAGAGATTCCCAACATTTTTTAAACACTAATAACACTTTTGTTTTTCATTGATCGGAAGAATCCTCTGCACCTGATGAGCAGAGGGGGACTGAGTAAGATGGCCAAAAATAACAGCCGTAAGTGTAGCGTTTTATCTAAAATCAATATAGTGCAAACATGAAGTTGTCAAGTTTAGACAAACAACCATTTGCATGCAGTGCCTTGTCACTTCAACCCAACCCCCCAAACAACCATTTGCATGCAGTGCCTTTTTACTTCAACCCAAACCTCCCAAACAACCATTTGCATGCAGTGCCTGTTTACTTCAAACCAACCATATTTTCATTTTCAAACCACATTAAGGGCACTCACAGTTGAGTAGACATGTGTTCAGTGTTATTCAGAGCTCAGAGACACGTGACCCTCTGGCTTTCTCCATCTTGCAGAGACTGAGTGAGGCACACCACTTGCAGGTTTTATAGTCCCTCCCCATCCCACCAGCAGGGGCAGCAGAGAGAATGGCACATTTAAAAAAAACATTAATATCTCACTGATTTTTCATCGATGGGAAAAATCCTCTGGTCCAGGAAGGCGCCGGGGGGGTTCTGAGCGGGGTGGCCAAAAATAATGGCCGTAGGTGGCGGCGTTCTCTCGGAAATCACAGCACAGTGAGCCAAAAGCGGTCGAGATCAGACTTTTAGTAATATAGACAATATATGAAAACAACCCTTTCAGTCCAACTCATCTATGCCGCCCAAGTTGCCCAACAGAGCTAGTCCCACTTGCCTGCCCCTGGCCAATTTCCCTTAAAACTATCCTATCCAAGTACCAGTCCAAGTGTCTCTTAAATGCCGTAATTGTGCCTGTCTCAACTAATCCTGCTGGCAGCTCATTCCATGTACGCACCACCCTCTGTGTAGAAAAGTTGTCCATCGGGTCACTTTTAAATGTTTTTACTCTCATTTTAAACGTATGCCCTCTAGTTTTTGACTGTCCTGCCTTGCAGCAAAGACTGCGGCTATTCACCTGTGATTTGATGTGAGTTTATGCCCCATGTGATTTTATATACTGTTACCTCCAATATCCCTCAGCCTACTGCAGTTCAGGGAAAAGAACATTAAGCAACCTTTCCTTTATACCACAAATGCTCTGACCTGGACCACATTGGTTGTGCGGCAAAGCATTTTTCAATTTTCGTTGGGAAATTAACGAAGATGTTGCTTTCTGAGATTGTCCATCTATCAGTTTCTGCATTTATACAAGGCACTTTAGATATGGTGCCTTGTATAATATCAATGTAATCTGTGCAGAAAGGAACTGCAGATGCTGGTATATACTGAAGATAGGCAATAAATGCTGGAGTAACTCAATGGGTCAGACAGCAAATCTGACCTATGATGCTGCTTAACCCGCTGAGTAACTCCAACACTTTGTGTCTATCTTCAATGTAAGATTCTAAGTTATGGAAAAGTTATTATTTAACATTGTTGTTACTTTGGAGCAGAGGTTAGAATCACAAAGGATTCTTCTACATCTGAAACGAAGATTTAGCCTAAATTTGTAATTCCTCCCTTATTATGCTGAGCCTCTTTGCTGCTCAACAGTGCCAAGTTACTGCATATACCTATGGCCTGGACCACTTTCACTTTATGCGACCTTCTTAATTTGTTTCTCTGTGCTCATTTCAACTGGGCTTCTTCCTCCTTCAGGAGAATAGCAAAGGATGGAAAAGTATTTTGTGAACAATTGGGAACTGTTTTTTGGTTCATTGATGGCAATAAAACCTAGTTTAATTCTGACGCATTGACCTGGCTTTCTAAGGGCTTTAAAATAGTGGGAATTGATTGACTAAGGTTCATTCAATTCACCCCTATTAGCTACCTAAATTGGTGTTTTTTATGTTTGCAAGTGGGGAATGTTAACTGCCAAATTGAACCAATATCTAAGTGGAAATAGCTTTCAAGGCGTCGTTCTTGCCAAAATCGAAGCAAAAGAGACTAATCTCCGATTGTTATTTTCTTCAGAAAAACAAAATCCCAATCTGCGGCAGAAAGGATTACAGAACCCAAACACACAATGCTTCGAGTTTATGGTCTCATTCAAGCTTTCAGGATCACACAGCAGGTGCCATAATTTTCTTCCTGGTTTGGGTAGTAAATGTGCTGAGACTCCACAGTTATACAAAAAAGGCACAAATAAGGAGAGGAAATAGGCAATCCTTTCCACTCCACCAACTCCTGTAGTTCCTGTAGACATCCCCCCCAAAACTGGCTTTTATTTACAAACATCTATTCTTCTTGTGCCTGGAAACAGAAAAAAAAGACGGTTTAAATATTGCAGCTTTTCCAATAAGCTTTGAATTAGGATGAGTCTCCATTTGCTAAGATGGAACTAGTCTAGTAAGGGCATTAAAATGCCTTGAACAAGGCAGCTGATCAATATGCAGCAATTCCAGAGAGTCCCATAGGTGCGGCCTCTCTGATTACGAAGCACTTAGTATTCTTCCTTTTCTCAAATGTTCATTGTTCAGCAAATCATTTTGATGAGGCAATGAACTTAGCTGTACATCAGTCTGCTATCCATAACTCTTCCAAGCACCGTTATAAAATAAACCGATCTATATTCCTCTTCATCAAATGCCTGTGAAATCACATAATGCTCTTCACTTGGATCCTGAAATGTTATATAGATAAACACAAGATCCCACAAACATCAATGTTAGGTAATCTTTTATATTCTTGTTCACTACCGTGTGCATCAGTCATGCTTATTTCAGATTGATTAACAGTCACAGTGGCAATCGCATGATCTATCCACTAAAGTCATTGAGGCTAAATATGACGTTGCATAACAACGCAACGATGGCAATGTTCAATATTTTTACTGTAAATTCTAAATCCTGAAGATCGTGGGCTCAATTCCCACTCATGAAACTTGAGCACGAAAATCTAGGATGATATTTCAGTGTTTGCTTGAGGAATGTCTCACTGCAGAGCTGCAGACGTCAAGTTAAATAGTTCAACGATTCAATGGTTCTTTATTGTCACGTGGGCGCAACACAGTGAAATTCTTGCACACGTCACCATATTTAGGCGCCGCTTACAAAAGAAAAAGAAAAATTCCCAAGTCTGGTTGACAGGCTGGATGCCAAGTGCTTATGTGATTTCACAGGCACTTAATGAAGAGGAATACAGATCCGTTTATTTTATAACAGTGCTTGAAAGAGTTATGGAGCGCCCCTGATCCGGGTAAGCCCAGGTAAGCCCCGGGCTGCTGCAAGGTCTCCTCCATCGCCCTCCATCGTTCGGCCCATCAACTGATGTCCCTCTCCTCGCCCAAATGCCTCTATGTCCCGGGCGGGGGAGGGGGACAATTGGTGCAGCAGACCTTGAAGGCAGCCTACCGGCCCACTACTTGCCAGCTGCTCCGTCTTCCTCGACTCTCCAATCTTCGGGGCCGAGCCCGCTGGCCTCTGAGCTCCCCCTGCAGATAGAGGCCCTACTTTGTGGTGGAGAAGCAGGTTTGCCAACGCATGTGGCGCGCGCAGCCTGACGGGTCTTTGTTCGCAGTGGCCCAGTGGGTCCATCTTTGTTCTCTGCAGCCTGCCATGTCTTTGTTTTCGGCAAACTGATACCCCATCTCTCTCTCTCTCACAGTTTTTGTTTTATTCCACATTTATACAATGCTCATCATATATACACAGTAAAGGCAATCAGTACATGTCTTGTTATACTTTCATTGCACCATCTATTCAATGTATTAATTTACAATGCATCATGGCCACTCACGTGTCCTCCTTTTGTGCCCTTGAAGTGTTTGAGAGGCTGTTACACAGGATTCAACCCCTCAGTGTCCAATGGAGACTTAGAAACATTGAAACATAGAAAATAGGTGCAGGAGTAGGCCATTCGGCCCTTCGAGCCTGCACCGCCATTCAATATGATCATGGCTAATCATCCAACTCAGTATCCTGTACCTGCCTTCTCTCCATACCCCCGGATCCCTTTAGCCACAAGGCCCACACCTAACTCCCTCTTAAATATAGCCAATGAACAGGCCTCAACTACCTTCTGTGGCAGAGAATTCCAGAGATTCACCACTGTGAAAATAACAGAACTATAAAAATACATGAGACAGAACCTTAGACTGTAGTCCTTTCCCACAGAGCTTGTGTTATGGCTAAAAGAGGCATACAAGATGCCTTAGCAATAACATGCAGAAGGTTGGAAGTGTTAACAATGTTGTCCTTGTCAACATCTACCACCATAATTAACATAATTCAAACAATTATCCAGCATTTATCGCTTTGGGGTATTTATAATTGTATTGCTGCAATTGCTACCTTACAATAATACAGCTCTATAGGACTTTGGTTAGATCATAAGTGTTATTATATGTGATAGGAGCAGAGTTAGGAATTTGGCCCATCATATCTACTCCGCCATTCATTCATGGCTGATCTATTTCTCTCTCATCACTCATTTCTCCTGTCTTCTCCCCATAACCTCTGACACCTGTACTAAGCAAGAACCTATCTATCGCTGCCTTAAAAATATCCACTGACATGGCCTTCTGTAATAAAGAATTCTACAGATTCACCACCCTCTGACTAAATAAATTCCTTTTTATCTCCTTCCTAAAAGAACATCCTTTAATTCTGAGGCGATGACCTCTAGTCCTAGACTCTCCCACTTGTGGGGACATCTTCTCCACGTCCAGATAGGTCACATTGATCGCCCCAATACAGGAAAGATGCGGAGGCTTTGGATAGGGTCCAAAGGTGGTTTACCAGAATGCTGCCTGGATCGGAGGGTTTCAGCGACAGGGAGAGATTGGATAGACTTGGATTGTTTTCTCTACGTTGGATGTTGAGAGGAGACTTCATAGAGATATATAAAATTATGAGGGGCATCGCTAGGGTAGACAGTCAGAACCTTTTTCCCGGGAAGAAATGTCTAACACTAAAGGGCATAACTATGAAGTGAGAGGAGAAAAGTTTAATGGAGATATGTGGGGCAAGTTTTATACACAGAGAGTGGTGGGGGCCTGGAAGGCATTACCAGCGGTGGTGTCATAGAGTCATACAATGTGGAAACAGGCCCTTTGGCCCAACTTGCCCACACCAACCAACCTGTGCTTGGCCCATAACCTTCTAAACATATCGTATCCATGTACCTGTCCAAATATCGCTTAATGATAGAAACATAGAAAACATAGAAAATAAGTGCAGGATAGGACATTCGGCCCTTCGAGCCTGCACCGCCATTCAATATGATCATGGCTAATCATCCAACTCAGTATCCTGTACCTGCCTTCTCTCCATACCCCCTGATCCCTTTAGCCACAAGGGCCACATCTAACTCCCTCTTAAATATAGCCAATGAACTGGCCTCGACTACCTCTGTGGCAGAGAGTTCCAGAGATTCACCACTCTCTGTGTGAAAAAAGTTTTCCTCATCTCGGTCCTAAAAGATTTCCCCCTTATCCTTAAACTGTGACCCCTTGTTCTGGACCCCAACATCGGGAACAATCTTCCTGCCTCTAGCCTGTCCAACCCCTTAAGAATTTTGTAAGTTTCTATAAGACCCCCCCTCACCTCCTAAATTCTAGCGAGTACAAGCTGAGTCTATCCAGTCTTTCTTCATATGAAAGTCCTGCCATCCCAGGAATCAGTCTGGTGAACCTTCTCTGTACTTCCTCTATGGCATGAATGTCTTTCCTCAGATTAGGAGACCAAAACTGTACGCAATGCTCCAGGTGTGGTCTCACCAAGACCCTGTACAACTGCAGTAGAACCTCCCTGCTCCAATACTCAAATCCTTTTGCTATGAATGCTAACATACCATTGGCATGATATGATACTACCTTCTCCAGCAGCTCATTCCATGCACCCACCACCCTTTGTGTAAGAACATTACTCCTCACGTTTGTATTATATCTTTCCCAACTTCGCAACTTAAAAACTCCTCACATTAAATCTCTGTCCTCTGGTTCTCGATTCACCTACCCTGGGCAAAAGACTGTGCATTTACCCTATCTATTTCTCTCATGATCTTGTACACTTCTATACAATCACCACTCATCCTCCTGCACTCGGAGGAATAAAGTTCTAGCCAGCTCAACCTTTCTCTTTAGCTCAGGCCCCCCGGGTCCTGCAACATCCTTGTAAATCTTCTCTGCACCCTTTCCAGCTTGACAGCATCCTTCCTATAACATGGTGACATGCTACATGATCTCCCAACTTCTTTACTCAGTACTCTCACCAATGAAGGGCAATGTGCCAAAAGACTCTTTGATCACCAAAGCTCCTTACAATTAAAGATGATCTTGAACTTCCGATTGTGCAGCTTGCTTATTTACATGGTGTTCAAGGAACTATGTATCTTCACTCCAAGCTCCCAATGTCCTACAACACTCCCCAGAGCCCTGCCATTCACTGTATGGGTCCTGCCCACTTGCCCAACCGATCAAGTCCTGCTGCAATTTGTGCCAACCATCTTCACTACCTACACTACCATCCACTTTAGTGTTATCTGCAAACTTGTTTATCATGCCTTAGACGTTCTCATCCAAGTCGCTGATATAGGTGGTGGAGGCAGAAATTATAGTGGTGTTTAGGCAAGGAATAGAGGGGTATGGAGTACCTACAGGCAGATGTGATTGTTTAACTAAGCCAAAGGGCCAAAGGGCCTGTAGATTGGTCATTGCATGTGAACTAATCATGGTAGAATAGCTTCACTAACCCCACCTTACTGTATGATTCATACTAACACCCACTTCCTACACTGGTCAGTCTTGGAAGCGGTAACGATGAACTAACAACTAACAACCTGCTGTACCGTTATAATATGGGTACTGATTAAAGATGATCTTGAACTTCAGATTGTGCAGCTTGCTTATTTACATGGTGTCAGAGTGTCAGAAGTCAGAAGTGGGATATGGTAAGCCGGACAGGTAGCTCGCCCATTGTTGTGGAAGTAGTTACAATTAGGACACCTCCGACGGGGCTCATTGGCGAATCCCCGATTAGCCGGATGAGGGGACTCAGTCATAAATCTTCTGTTATCGGTGTGTGTTTGTAGTCTGTTGAAACCCGTAAGGTTTATGGTCTTCTTCTCAGAGTCAAGCTGTTCGCTTAATGGAGCAACAAACTCAGACATATGACAGGCGTGTGTTGCTTGCTCAAGGGTTAAATCAGGATTCCGCAGTAACTCAGTCCTTAGCTTCTGATCAATCATCCCAGAAACTAGTTTGTCCCTTATCAGTTCATTTGTCATAGAATCGAATCGGCACCTCTGAGCCATGTATCTTAAATCACATTTAAATCTCTCTACCCACTCATCAGGACGCTGGTGTTTCGCGAAGAAATTTAAATCTGCCAAATGGAGTGGCAAATGTGGTCAGGTTTGATGACTCGTCATCTGCCAAAACGAGCTGTTTGCGGCGTGGAGGGCTGAAAATACGGTGGCTCGTCCGTTCTACTCAGCGACGTCCTCGACGATCCTCAGAGGATGATGTGGACGCCTGATGGCAGCGTTCAAATCTTTTGGATTGATGCATATGCGGAGCTCGTTTTTATCCTTCTCAAGGGTGGCAACCATAGTGGAAACCCATTCAGTGTGTTCACCACTACGTGATGAATATTACAAAGAGGCACACAGTGGCCACCCAGGCACTGATGCCATGCACAGAATATGTTTTAGTGGCCTGGCATGGCCAAGTACATACAGGACAAGGCAGCCTCTTGCCCCATCTGCAACAGCCTGACACCGCACCAACAGAGACAGCCCCTGCTACAACAACCTCCACCAGCACTGCCCTGGACCTCGCTGGCGGCAGACATTTTCGAGTGGCACGGTAGATGATCTTGAACTTCAGATTGTGCAGCTTGCTTATTTACAGGGCCCATTCCTGAGCTGTACTGTTCTATCATCTATGATTACACTCCCAAAAGATTTCATTGTCTGCAAAGAGTTTGGAGCTATTCTGAGAGTGTGCGAGGTATAATAGCATGGTAAAAATGAACTTTTTGAACAAGAGTGGCAACCTGAAGCAATGCCTATCCCTGATCTCCATCAATGCTGCCGAGCCTGCTGAGTTACTCCAGGATGCTGTTGAAAGATGTCTCTCTCTTTCTTTCTTTCTTTGCTCATAGGTATGACACCATCATTCTTACAATACAGCACTGTAGCCCGGAGGTTGCAAATTATAATGAAACTCTGACAAGTCGATAAATATTGTCCTTTGTAAGGGAAGGAAAGTATGAAATGGTTCAGATTGTTGTTGGAATCCTACTAGTTCATTTGCATCACTGGCATGACATTATGTGGCCAACACAGTGCCTGAAGCCAACAATGGAGGAGTGTTGAATGAGTGATCATATTGATCAGCCATGATCATATGATCAGCCATGATCATATTGAATGGCGGTGCAGGCTCGAAGGGCCGAATGGCCTACTCCTGCACCTAATTTCTATGTTTCTATGAATGCTTTCCAAGAAAAAAAAAAACACTTTTCATGCACTAGATTTACTTAATGTTCTGTTCATTTAAAATGAGATGGTTTCTGTTATAATTTCTCTCACCCATGAATATGCCCCAAGCATTCCTTTCCGGTTAGGTTTTCAGAACAATTATAGAAAAAGGAAAATCATCTCCAGAGACCTTATCTAACAACTATATTCGGAAAACATGTGCGATATGTTCATATGTAAATAGACAAATGAGTCACTTGTGTGTGACATACTTATGTAATCGTCCATGTGACATATGCGGTTGTTGATAATCCTGTTCACATGTTCTGAAGGTAGACACAAAATGCTGGAGTAACTCAGCGGGACAGGCAGCATCTCTGGGAGAGAAGGAATGGGTGACGTTTCAGGTCGAGACCCTTCTTCAGACTGCTACGCATGTTCTGATGCTCTCCATGGCTCCTTGAGTTTATTTTAGGCAGCACTCAGCAGCTCTACAATGTGGTATGTGCACGCACAATAGCCCAGAATGTTAAGTAAACATATTTTGGATTTGACCTCGTCTGGAAAAATGAATAATTCAATAGATGGATCTAAATATGCCAAGGAATTTTATCAGCATCATACACAAACACAACTGTAGTTTGCAGTCACAAGGCAGCAGGGCGACTCTATCCCTCCCAAAAAGGATTACATCGCAAAAGATAGATACAAAAAGCTGGAGCGGGTCAGGCAGATCTCTGGAGAAAAGGAATAAGTGATGTTTTGGGTCAAGATCCTTTTTTAGACTGAGAGTGCGGGGGGGGGGGGGGGGGGGGGGGGGGGGGGGGGGGGGGGGGGGGGGAATGAAAAAGAGGTATAGACGGTACACAGAACAACTGAATTAAAAATATGCAAAAAGCAATGATGATCAAGGAAAGATGGAACCCACAGCGGTATGAATATTGATTTCACTAACTTTAAGAGGCCTTTACATCCCCTCTCTCTCCGTCCCTCTCCCACCCTAGTTATACTATTTTCACTGTCGCCCTGTTGACTTTCACTGTCTGTATAACTAGTTATCACGTACCCCACCAGCCAAATGTGAACCATTGTGGCTCCACATTTTCTTGATCATCATTGCTTTTTGCATATCTTTCATTAATTTGTTCTGTGTACCATCTATAGCTCTTGTATCCCCTTCCCCTGACTCTTGGTCTGACGAAGAGTCTCGACCCAAAACGTCACCAGATCCTTTTCTCCAGAGATGCTGCCTGACCCGCTGAGTTACTCCAGATTTCTGTGTCTATCTTCGATTTAAACAAGCATCTGCAGTTCCTTACCACACACAGTTTACATCATATGTGGGTGCATGGTTCAGCTTCTTCCTGTCACACGTATCACAAACTTGGGCAGGTAAAATTCCATGGATGTTGAAATAATCATCCTTGTATTTATTGTGGTATCTATCATTATGATCTATTCTGTTTACTCCAGAACTTTATGTGAACAAGGCATGTCATTGCATCGTGTTATATATTACAATAAACTAATCTGAATCTGCAGAGCGCATATAGACAGCAAGTAAATGGAAATCAAGAACAACTAACCATGGCATTGCTACTGACCTAATGTATTCACATGGAGAAGGGTTTTCCATCAGAACCATACAGAAAGAGATCTGTGTTACGTTGATAATGAACAAAGTGTCTCACGCTTCTAGTCTGGAAATGACGGAAGCGGCATGATCCCAAGATCAAAGGGCAGACTAACAACCAGTCTCAGGAAGTGCATATTGGCACTAATTAGGTTAGTCTATCAAGGAAACTAAATGAGTATGAGGGTAGACAAAAGTGCTGGAGAAACTCAGCGGGTGACGTTTCGGGCCGAAACACTTCTTCAGACTGAAGAAGAGTTTTGGCCCTAAACGTTGCCTATTTCCTTCACTCCATAGATGCTGCCTCACCTGCTGAGTTTCTCCAGCACTTTTGTCTACCTTCAATTTTCCAGCATCTGCAGTTCCTTCTTAAACATCTCCTCATTCAGTCATCTCCTCATTGGCAAGGGAGATGTTGTGACAAATTCTAGTGAAATACTAGAGCTAGCAAGTCAAATTAAATTTCCACCATCCTATCATAGCCAACATTTGAATTGCTGGTAATATTTGTTACTTAAACACAAACATTGGCATTATCAAGCAAGACAAGGGAACTAAAGTGTGTAGGAAGGAACAGCAGATGCTGTTTTACACCGAAGACAGGCACAAAATGCTGGAGTATCTCAGAGATGCTGCCTGGCCCCACCCCCCAGAAGCTACTCCATGATTTTGTGTCTATCTTTGGAACTAAAGAGTAACTGGACAGATATGTTTACAAGGATAAAGAAGTCTGATGAAGATTGTGAAAACCGTTTTCTTACTATCAGTAGATGATGATATTCCATTCCATGCTGCACAAATGGATGTACTTCTTAAAGGAGTTTAAAGACCGCTAATTATAAGTTGGACTAAATTAAAATGGTGTCCAGATTTATTTAAGCAGCCATTTTACACATGATTGTCCATTGATTGAAGCTTGGCTGAAAGACAAAGTAGTCATCCCAATGTCATGAGATGAAGGATATTATATTGGCATTATAAATATACAGGCTATTACCTGGTTAGCCTGGTAATAAGATTATGTCTCATCATTTACAGATTTCAAGATAAACCATTCGTGCAAATGTGAAAATAACTGACATAACCATTTCAGATAGTTCACATTGATTTTTGTCAATAAAGCATCAACAACCTTTTAGTTCTTATTGGTCAAGTCAAGTCAAGTCAAGTCAAGTCAAGTCAAGTCAAGTCAAGTTTATTCGTCACATACACATACGAGATGTGCAGTGAAATGAAAAGTGGCAATGCTCGCGAACTTTGTGCAAAAAGACAAACAAACAAACAACCAAACAAACTATTAACACAATCATAAACACACAGAAGGAAAACGTTCAGTAAAGTCAGTCCCTAGTGAGATAGGAGTTTACAGTCCGAATGGCCTCTGGGAAGAAACTCCTTCTCTTAAGACATGCTCAAAAGAGATTGAAGGTTGACACGTGGGATAATGAACACCAATAGAATGTATAAACGATTGGCTGAGATCAGTTTTCACAACTCATGATCTATCTGAATAAATCGTGTCAGATAGTGGGTCTAAAGTCATGTCATGTCGGTATAAATGCTTTTGAGTGAGGAACAATATAAAAAATACATTAACTCTCAAAACCATCCAACCTCTAATGACAGTCTCTACATGTTCTCAAGGATAAAGCATTTCTCAAGGTTATTTAAGTCCATCCTTGAATCATCCATCAGCTAATTTTCTATTTAAGTATTGTACAACGCCACCTTCCTACACAAGCTCAATTCCAGCATTGCTTTGAATGAGTCACAGGCTGGAGGTTACAATGGTGTAGCCTGGAGTGGAGGGCAGAGTCAAAAGCAAAGTCACGATTCATATTAGCAGCTTATTGGATGGAGGCAAAGAAAAACCGTTTGAGCAAAGTAACAATGTGAGAGTGTTGGGGCTTATGAACAAATATGGCACACAGGAGGTGGGATATTGGTGAGACATTACAAGTCTGGTGCTCAATGATATAGACACAAGGAACTGCAGATGCTTGATAATATACAAAAAGAGAAGAGAAGAGGAGAACTTCTTCAAAGTCGGCATACCTTGAGGAGATTTACCATTGAAACATAGAAACATAGAAAATAGGTGCAGGAGTAGGCCATTCGGCCCTTCGAGCCTGCACCGCCATTCAATGTGATCATTGCTGATCATCCAACTCAGTATCCTGTACCTGCCTTCTCTCCATACCCCCTGATCCCTTTAGCCACAAGGGCCACATCTAACTCCCTCTTAAATATAGTCAATGAACTGGCCTCAACTACATTCTGTGGCAGAGAATTGAGCGATTGAGCGATGAAAATGTAGAAACAAGGAACTGCAAATGCTGGTTAACATGCAAAAGGTGTCTGAAGAAGGGTCTCGACCCGAAACGTCCCCGATCCATGTTCTCCAGAGATGCTGCCTGGCCTGCTGAGTTACTCCTGCACTTAGTGTACTCAATTATATCTTGTGTGAAATTGGGTGAAAAGTCAGAAATGCACACACCAAACAAATGATTGTCATGAGAGATTTACCAGAACACATTGGAGGGATGTGGTTATGAGTAATTAATTCCAGAAGTGGAGATATATGCAATCCCTGAAGTGAAATCACAAGTTAACAATGAGTTGTGCCAGGATGTCACACGTTCTTTAGCTGAAAAAATAATTGCAACTCCAGAGACCCAACACGACAATGTAATTTCTCAGGTTGTGTCATAGAGTCAGAGAGTGCTACAGTGTGGAGACAGGCCCTTTGACCCAACTTGCCCACAACGGCCAACATGTCCCAGTTACACTAGTCTCACCTGCCAGTATTTGGTCCATATTCATCCAAACCTGTCCTATCCAAGTACCTCTCTAACTGCTTCTTAAATGTTGGGATAGGCCCTGCTTCAACTACCTCCTCTGGCAACTTCCGCCACCCTTTGTGTGAAAAAGTTACCCCTCACATTTTTTCCCCTTACCTTAAGCCTCTGTTCACTGGTCCTTGATTTACCTACTCTGGGCAAGACCGCTAATTATAAGTTGGACTAAATTAAAATGGTGTCCAGATTTATTTAAGCAGCCATTTTACTCAATCTATTCTTCTCATGATCTTATACACCTCGATAAAAACACCCCTCATCCTCTGCGTTCCAAGGAACTGAGTCACCGCCTACTCAACCTCTGCCTATAGCACAGACCCTCTAGTCCTGGCAATATCCTCGTAAATCTTCTTTGTACTTTTTCAAGCTTGACAAAATCTTTCCTATAACACGGTGCCCAGTACTGAACACAATACTATAAATGTCTTATCTAACTGCAACATGACCTCCCAACTTCTATACTCAATATGTAAGAAGGAACAGCAGATGCTGGTTTAAACCGAAGACAGACACAAAAAGCTGGAGTAACTCAACGGGACAGGCAGCATCTCTGGAGAGAAGGCATGGGTGACGATACGGGTTGGGACCCTTCTTCAGACTGGTTAGAGCTAAGGAAAACAAGAGATATAGACAGTGGTGTGGAGAGATAAAGTACAATGAATGACAGATGCAAAAAAGTAATGATGATAAGGGAAACAGGCCAATGTAAGCTGTTTGTAGGGTGTAAATGAGAAGCTAGTGTGACAATGGAGGAGACCGAGGACAGGAAAGTCTGTGTGGGAATGGGAAGGAGAATTAAAGTGTCCAGCAACCGGGAGATCAGGTTGGTTTATGCGGGCTGAGCGAAGCTGTTCACATGCAGTTTCGTTGTCAGAGTGAGACTAAACGCAAATTGGAGGAACAGCATCTCATATTTTGCTTGGGCAGCTTACAGCCCAGTGGTATGAATATTGATTTCTCTCACTTCAGGTAGCCCCGGCATTCCCTCTCCCTGTATCCCACCCCCACCCGTGGCACTAGCTTCTCATTTTCACCCTACAAACAGCTTACAATGGCCTGTTTCCTTTATCATCGTTACTTTTTTGCATATCTTTCATTCATTATTTTAATCTCTCCACATCACCGTTTATATCTCTCGTTTCCCTTATCCCTAACCCGTCTGAAGAAGGGTCTCGAACCAAAATGTCACCTATTCCTTCTCTCCAGAGATGCTTCCTGTCCCACCGAGTTACTCCAACCCAACTTTTTCTGTCTATCTTCGATACTCCATGCTCTGGTTGATGAAGGCCAATGTGCCACAAGCATTTTTGACCACCCGATCTACCTGCAACTCCACGTGCAGGGAGCTATGCACCTGCACACCTAGATCCCTCTGCTCCACAACACTATCCAGAGACCTACCATTCACTGTTTAGGTCCTGCCCATGTTAGACTTCCCAAAATGCAACACCTCACATTTTTCTGCATTAAATTCCATCAACCATTCCTCAGCCCACCTGGCCAATGGATCAATTTGAAGATGGTTGATCAATTATTCAAAACCATCTTCATTATCTGTAAAACCACCCACGTTTGTATCATCTGCTAATTTGCTAATCTTGTGGTGTATGTTCTCATCCAAATAATTGATATAGATGACAAACACAATATAAAACTGGATTAATTTAAGATTAGTGTAAATGTGAGCATGATAGTTGACGTGAACTTGATGGGTGGAAAGGTTGGTTTCCATGCCACAGAAACCATGACATGATTCTGCAATTATTGTACACAAGTAGATACACCCTGTCACAGAGAATGTAATGTGGCCTATTTATCTGTAAATTGGTCATAAGCAGGCCCGTACAAAGCTTTTCAAAAAGGGGGGTGGCATGACAGGATTCCAAAATATTTATGTGAAATAATGTGCACGCAGCGCACATCACAAGCGGGAAGCTCCTCACGTCCGGGTCCCTTAAGGGCCCTGATAGCTTTGGGGTTTTAGATGCTCTCTGGTGCATTCTGAGCCTTATTTTGGAGCTTTTTTGCACCAAATTTAAAGAAAACCATTTTTAAGAAAATGTTTTGTGTGTTGATTTGATTGCCTGTTACTGTTAGACTGTGTTAGTGTGTGCAGTGCACCTTTAATGGCGCTTATTAAGTATGTGGCAGATTAATATGAATGCATGTGTACCTGTGAGTTGTTAGTCTTTAATAAAGGAGTTCCATTTTGCTCCATGTCTCCAAAGGTTTATCACACACAATGTACCAGCTATCCAAAAGTGGAAATATATGCAAACACTTCTAATACACCACAATAACTAAGTTGCTTCAACAGCTCACTGAAAACCTGTATTGCAGTGGTCTGCTTGAGAGTGTCCTTATCTGAAGCAAGTAGGTCAGGGATCAAGTTTTCCTCTAGAATCTGAACCACATATGTTGGAAGCGCTGACTGCTAAACTTAAAGTCTCCCTGTGCCACTGTTTTGTAGAGGTTCAGGGGAATACCCTTATGCCCTTTCTACTTTATCCATCACTCAACATAACTGAAACAGTGAGTGTCTACCACTTCTTATGTTGCTATTTAAGGGAGCTTCATGTGTGCAACAGTGACTGCATCGGGAAAGTAGCCATTTGGTTTTTGGATCAGCTTGAAAGTGAAGTGAGAGACATGATAATAAGGTGTTCAATCACAACCTGTTATAGAGTCACAGATATATACAGCATGGAAACAGTATCTTTGGCCACTGAGTCTGCCAGAGTGGAATCCTCAGTGGAAGCCCAAGGATTGGGAAACTTTCATACGACAACAGAAGGAAACAAAACGGGCAATATGGACTGAAAAGATGAATTATGAAGGGAAGCTGGGCAGGAATATAAAGAAGGACAGTAAAAGCTTCTTTAGATATGTTAAGGGAAAAAGAATAGCAAAGTCAAATATGGGTCCCTTGAACACAGACACGGGTGAAATTATTATGGGGAACAAGGAAATGGCAGAAGAGTTGAATAGGTACTTCGGATCTGTCTTCATTAAGGAAGACACAAACAATCTCCCAGATGTACTGGAGGACAGAGGATCTAAGGGGGTAGAGGAACTGAATGAAATTTTCATTAGGTGAGAAATAGTATTGGGTAGGCTAATGTGACTGAAGGATGATAAATCCCCTGGGCCTGATGGTCTGCATCCCAGGGTCCTCAGGGAGGTGGCTCTAGAAATAGTGGACGCATTCGGCATCATTTTCCAATGATCAATAGATTCAGGATCAGTTCCTGTGGATTGGAGGATAGCTAATGTTATCCGACTTTTCAAGAAAGGAGCGAGAGAGAAAACGGGGAATTACAGACCAGTTAGCCTGACTTTGGTGGTGGGAAAGATGCTGGAATCAATTATTAAAGAGGTAAGAATGGGGCATTTGGATAGCAATAAAATGATTAGTCCAAGTCAACATGGATTTATGAAAATAAAATCATGCTTGACTAATCTTCTGGAATATTTTGACAATGTGACAAGTAAAATGGATGAAGGGGTGCCAGTGGAGTAGTGTATCTAGACTTTCAGAAAGCCTTTGATAAGGTCCCGCATGGGAGACTGGTGACTAAAATTAGAGCACATGGTATTGGGGATAGGGTGTTGATATGGATAGAAAATTGGTTGGCAGACAGGAAGCAAAGAGTAGGAGTGAACGGGTCCTTTTCAGAATGGCAGGCAGTGGCGAGTGGAGTGCCGCAAGGCTCGATGTTGGGGTCGCAACTGTTTAACATATATATTAATGATTTGGAGAGGGAATTAGGAGCAACACTAGCAAGTTTGCGGATGACACACAACTGGGTGGCTGTGTGAACTGTGAAGAGAATGTTAGGAGGTTGCAGGGTGACCTGGACAGGTTGAGTGAGTGGGCAGATGCGTGGCAGATGTAGTATAATATAGATAAATGTGAGGTTATCCACTTTGGTGACAAAAACAAGGGGGCAGATTATTATCTCAATGGGGGTAGGTTAGGTAATGGGGAGGTACAGCGAGACCTGGGCGTCCTTGTACACCGGTCACTGAAAGTTGGCATGCAGGTACAGCAGGCAGTGAAGAAAGCTAATGGAATGTTGGCCTTCATAACAAGAGGATTTCAGTATAGGAGTAAAGAGGTTCTTCTGCAGTTGTATAGGGCTCTGGTGATTTAAGTATTGTGTATTGTGAACTGTTTTGGTCTCTTAATTTGAGGAAGTACATCCTTGTGATTGTGGCAGTGCAGTGTAGGTTCACGAGATTGATCCCTGGTATGGCGGGACTGTCATATGAGGAAAGATTGAAAAGATTAGGCATTTATAAAAGGACTGGACAAGCTAGATGCAGGAAATATTTTCCCAATATGGGGCGAGTCCAGAACCAGGGGCCACAGTCTCAGAATAAAGGGAAGGTAATTTAAGACTGAGCTGAGAAAAAACCTTTTCAACCAGAGAGTTGTCAATTTGTGGAATTCCCTGCCACAGAGGGCAGTGGAGGCCAAGTCTCTGGATGGATTTAAGCGAGAGTTAGATAGAGCTCTAGGGGCTAGTGGAGTCAAGGGATATGGGGAGAAGGCAGGCACGGGTTATTGATAGGGGACGATCAGCCATGATCACAATGAATGGCGGTGTTGGCTCGAAGGGCCTAAAGGCCTGCTCCTGCACTTATTTTCTATGTTTCTTTGTTTCTATGTCTGCACCAACAAATTATACTGATTCTGAATTAACCCCATTTTTTATTGTCTCCATTTCCCATCAACTCACCTACATACTAGAGACAGTTATAGTGCCCATTTACCCAAATCAATTTGTTGTCTTTGCGATGCTGGAGAAAAGTGAAACATTTAAAAAAGCCAGAATTTCACCACTACTCACTAACTACTGACCATGGGGAAACCTCTCCCATTTGGTTAAAAATCCAGATGTTTTTCCAGATGTGCAAACTCCATCTAGACAGCACCTAGGTCAGGATTGAACCTGGGTTTCAGCTGGTACAAGGTAGTGACTCTACTGCACCACTGTGTGGTTAGTTAGCTGTTATTGGTTGGGATGTAATTGGTATTACTATAGCCTGCCTCCATCTATGAAACTAGAATCACCTGGATTTTTAATCAAAAATATATTACTTCCCCATGGTTAGTGGCTAGTGAGCAGTGGTGAAATACTGTTTGTTGTTTGTTTGCATCTTTAGCTTGGGTCCTGAGGCTAATGATAGTGCCTTGACCTACATGCTGACTCAGCACAGAACCTAAAACACTCCAGCCCTTGGCAGAACGTGCTTGATTTCTAATCCAAACACACAAGGAGAAGCAAAGTTAACAGTTCAGCAATTTCCAGCTGATCTATTTAACCAGCAAATACTCAGGCTGTGAAGAAAGAAACAAACCCCAATGGACTTATAATAGCAAATAACAAAGGTCAAAACAAAAAGTTGGGAATGTCACTGACACATTTACCAGCCAAAACTGAAAGTGTCCCTGAAATTTGCTGAAATATTGCTCCAAAATCAATACAGCTCTTAATTTCAAAACTGCTTGTTTGCCATTTTTAATAAGCAATATCATTATAAACAATGATTACACTTCAGGGCAATAACTGGCTCTGTGCCAGTGCTATTAACAGGATATTGTTTGCTTTCTGGTTCGTTGGTGCACAGGGGTTTATCTGCACACCTATGTTCCCTGTGAGGAGGTGCTTGCAGGACTCACTATGGTGGATGTTAATTTGTGTTTATTGTTGTTTATTATTGTATTGTTGTATGTATGACTGCAGGCACGAAATTTCGTTCAGACCATAAGGTCTGAATGACAATAAAGGTCATTCTAATTCTAATTCTAATTCCTGTTGTTCCCATTGCATTCTCCAAACTCTCCAAGTTCTGAAGATATCAATAATCTGTACAATAATAGTTTAATTTAGTTTAGTTTAGAGATTGAGCGTGGAAACAAGCCCATCAGCCCACCAAGTCTATGTCGACTCGATCACCTGTACACCAGTTCTATCCTATACACTAAGAACATTTTACAGAAGCCAATTAACCTACAAACCTGCACATCTTTGGAATGTGGGAGGAAACTGGAGCCCCTAGATAAAATCCATGTGGTCATAGGGATAATGTACAAACTCTGTACAGACAGCACCCGTAGTCAGGATCTAACCCAGGTCTCTGTCGCTGTAAGGCAGCAACTTCACTGCCGTGTCGCTGTGCCGCCTATAAAAATAATAAAATGAGTGTTACCTTTAAGCCTAAAACAATTCTCCCCTTTCTCCCCTCAGCTTGCCGTGGTAATTGCAACTAATTTCAAAAGAAGAATCAATCAGGAGTCCAAAGATATATCATTTGTGGCACAGCTAATAGAGCTGCTGCCTCACAGCACCAGAGAGTCAGGTTCATTACAGATAGTGTCTGTGTCGGATAGTGTCTGTGTGGAGTTTGCACATTCTTCATGCGACCACGTACGTTTCTTCTGGGTGCTCTGGTTTCCTCCCACATCCTAAAAATGTGCAGGTTTGCAGGTTAATTGTCCCTGGTTTGCAGGGACCAGATGCAAAAATATATAATGCAAAAAAATGATAACATAAAACCGGCATGAACGGGTGATCGATGATCAATGTGGACTCAGAGATTGAAGGCCCTGTTTCCATGCTGTATCTTACAATATAATTCAATCAATCATCTATACTGAATGGCTCCGGTATAAATTACAATTAAAAAATACTTTAAATTATAACTTGCAACACTTAGTACATAAATCACTTCTGCACAATTCCACAGAAAAAATACATTAATAGACATAATACATAAGACCCATCTATGCTATTTCATTTCTTAAGTAATTAGCCATTACAATGTGCATTACATTTAACTTTGCTCCCAACTCTGTGTTGCATCAGTTTGTCTCCTTGTATTTGTCTCTTCTGGACTATCTGCTGAGGAACAAATTTATTAAACTTCGTACACAATCACAATTTAACTTTGGAAGAAAATTATTTATGAAGGGAAAACCAAGATGCAGCATTTTGTAACCTAGTGTGCCGAGTGGTAAAATCTGGGGGAATTGATAATAATATGGTGGGAATAAAGTTGGATCAGATCGGTGTAGGATTAAGGGGCTGTCGACCCACTGCGTTCTGCCGAGTTTGCCCTCGACTCATACTCGCAGCACGGTTGACACGAGGTCCTAGGAGGTCTTTGTAACTCTCCTTCATGCTCGAGAGTAGTCCCCATGTACTCGAAGCCTCAGCTAGGTCACGGCGTATTTTTAAACACATTGAAAAATGCCCGTGAGTGAAAAAAGGTCGCCATGGAAAAAATCAATACTTTTTTACTTGTAAGTTTAGTCGAAGTAGGTCGTAGAAGGTCGGTATGTCATTCATAGGTAATTGAGGGCATTCGAAGGTAGTCGTAGATAGTCTTCAACATAGTCGGAGGAGGTCGAAGAGAGGTCGAAGGAGATCGAATGAGGTTGTCTTCACTCTCCACTATTCGGTGTCTAATTTTCCTGAAGCTAGTCTTCAACATAGTCGGAGGAGGTCGAAGGAGGTCAAGTCAAGTCAAGTTTATTCGTCACATACACATACGAGATGTGCAGTGAAATGAAATTGGCAATGCTCGCGGACTTTGTGCACAAAGACAAACAAACAAACATAGAAACATAGAAACATAGAAATTAGGTGCAGGAGTAGGCCATTCGGCCCTTCGAGCCTGCACCGCCATTCAATATGATCATGGCTGATCATCCAACTCAGTATCCCGTACCTGCCTTCTCTCCATACCCCCTGATCCCCTTAGCCACAAGGGCCACATCTAACTCCCTCTTAAATATAGCCAATGAACTGGCCTCAACTACCCTCTGTGGCAGAGAGTTCCAGAGATTCACCACTCTCTGTGTGAAAAAAGTTCTTCTCATCTCGGTTTTAAAGGATTTCCCCCTTATCCTTAAGCTGTGACCCCTTGTTCTGGACTTCCCTAACATCGGGAACAATCTTCCTGCATCTAGCCTGTCCAACCCCTTAAGAATTTTGTAAGTTTCTATAAGATCTCCCTCTCAATCTCCTACAGTAAAACAAACAAACTATAAACACAATCATAAACACACACATATTCTTTTACATATTAATGGTCGAAGGAGGTTGAAGGAGGTCTTCAACATGACATTTTTTCAAACTCTCCTAAATTCTTCTAAACTCACCAACTAGGTCACCACAGTGGGACAGCTCCTTTAGTTTAAAGGGGTGGTTGATAATCAGTGTGGACACGGTGGGCTGAAGGGCCTGTTCCAAATTATCTCTCTCTCTCCCTCTCTCTTTCTAACACATACTAGACTTCCACTGTCAGAGTGAGGCCCAGTGCAAATTGGTGGAACAGCACCTCATATTTCACTTTGGCAGCTTATTTAATTAAATACTTTATTGTCTCATGTGACAAGTTACAGTAAAATTCTTTGCTTGCATAGCCAAGGTATGCAATAGTTACCACATAAAGGGCACTGACAAAGTTACAAAGTATCCACAACAGGCCCACCTTTTTTCTCCCCCCCTCCCCCCTTTTCCCACCCCACCACACGGTGGTTCCCCCTCAACAGGTCCTCCATTGTTCCCAGCGGCGTGTCCTCCGACTCCCACGTGGACCGCCAGCGCCCTCAATGATCACCCTCGGCAACCTTCCACGCTGATCTCCTCCACTATTGCCGCCAGGTACCCTCCTGACGCCTCCGTGGAGCCGACCCAGGCCCCAGCCGCAGACTCCCTGATGTGCGAGGCTGGTCGACCCACTAGGCACGAGCTCCAACCCCCAAGGCTCTTACCCCAGCGGTTTGAATATTAATTTCTCTAACTTCAAGTAAACCTTGCCATCCCTCTCTCTTCAACCCTTCCACTTCCTAGTTGTCCGACCAGTCTGACTGTCCCATTGATTAAATTTTATCTCTGTATACTTCGTTGTCTGCTTCTCCTATCTAACAATGATCTATTCTACATTTTCCTTCAATTTGACCTCTTTTGATGACTCGTTTTGACACCAAACCCTTCCCTATCCCTGTGTCTCCTTCCCCCCTGAATCTCAGTCTCGACCCCAATTATCACCTATTCCTTCTATCTAGAGATGCTGCCTGTCCCGCTAAGTTACTCCAGCATTTTGTGTCTATCTTTCTATGTAAACCAGCATCTGCAGTTCCTTCCTACACTAGATAAGAGGCAATCGGTGTTTTTAAGTTTGAAACATTTGAATCCTTGGAGATGCTAATTATAGAGTTCTACTGTACACAGCTGGACGTCATAAACTGTTTGATAAAGTTATTCTTTCAGATTGGAACATTATTGGCCTAGAAAGTAAAAGCCTGCAAATTAGTGCATTAGCATGCCAGACCCCTGATATATATCTATCTCACCCAAATAAAATGGCATCAAACTCCAGGTAGATTATCCTGGTTGGGAATGTCAAATTTGCTCTTCTGATTATTAAAGGGCCTGTCCCACTTACGTGTCCTTGGCACGCAAATTACGCGACCTCGTGGTCGCGTTGAGGTGCATGGGCATCGTATGGCCGCGCGGGGCCGGTCCCACTGAGAAGCGTGGAGGGGTATGTAGTTGTGCGCGACATCGCACGGGGCTCCGAAATTTTTATAGCGAACAAACTCTTCGCTCGCCAACGGCCTGTCGTGGAACTGACGGCCAAAGTGGGACAGGCCCACGAACCCGGCGCGACACAACGTCTCACCTCCAACAGCAGCAGAAGCAGGAAAACGATGGCCGAACTCAGCCTGGAGCTCACGGCCGTTGCGGTCCGGATCCGCCCCCACTTCTACTCCCAGAGCGGGGCCAAGAAAATTGAAGATAGACACAAAATGCTGGAGTAACTCAGCGGGACCGGCAGCATCTCTGGAGAGAAGCAATGGATGACGTTTCGGGTCAAGACCCTTCTTTTCAGACTGAAGAAGTCTCGACACGAAATGTCACCCAATCCTTCTGAGCTACTCCAGCATTTTGCGTCCATCTTCAAATGACGTCACGCGCTTCAGACGGCTGTGTGGTCGAATGAAGTCGCGCGTGACCTTTGCGGGACCGTCGCGGCTCAACGTGACCATGAGGTCGCGTAATAAGCGTGCCAAGGACACGTAAGTGGGAGAGGGGCTTAATGGTCATCAGATTTTACCCTTACATCAATGTCAGTGTTCTTGACAAAAAAAGGCTGTAGATTTGAGTCCCATTTTAGACACCTGAGCACAAAATCCAAGCCCTTACTCCACAGAAACCACTACGAGCATGGATATGGCACTATAATGGTTAAATCATTAGATTAGCAACCAATATTGCAGACCTATGATCCATTAACATAAGTTTATATACTTATATATATATAAGTTTATATGGCAGCTGTAAATTTTTATTTAAAAAAATTGACTATATCTAGAACTTAACAACAGTAATGGGCCTGTCCCACTGAGGTGACATTTTAGGCAACTACAGGAGACTATGCGGTTGCCACATGGTCGCCACATGTTCTTGGGTGATTGCCGGGGAGTCGCCTTCATGGTCGTGAGTAGTTCCTGCATTCTCATAACTAGTCGCGACTTCATTCTGGTCAACGCTAACTAAAAAAATTAGTGCCGACCAGAATGAAGTCGCCATGGAGAGTAGCGAGAATTCTCGTGCCGTAGGTGCAGTGGTAGTAGGTCGCCAGGAGGTCGTAGGTTGTCGAAGGTTCTCGTAGGGTGTCGCTGGTGCTAACCGGTGAATTTAGTTGGCTCATTCAGAAAGAAAACGTAAACAGTAGTTTTCCGAACCAAGGATAACCGACCGATAATGGTAAAATCCGCTGAGCTTCACTGCTGTGTATCTCTGGCTTCTTAAAAGTTGACTCCACTCCTTGTCCCCACCCCGTCTCCCCCTTCTTCCCCCTCTTCTCCCATCTTTTAAAGGACTAGTGACCCTTCCCGTACACTGTGCTTTCACCGTCTTAATTACAGCACTTCCTGTTCATCGTGGTGTATAATAATAATAATAATAATACATTTTATTTATGGGCGCCTTTCAAGAGTCTCAAGGACACCTTACAAAAAATTTAGCAGGTAGAGGAAAAACATGTAAGGGGAATGAAATAAATAGTAGAGACATGACTAGTACACAAAGTAAAGACAGAATTCAATACAAAACACAATATGAGGCAATTAATGCACAGATGAAAAGGGAGGGGGACATGGGGCTAAGGATAGGCAGAGGTGAAGAGATGGGTCTTGAGGCAGGACTGGAAGATGGTGAGGGACACAGAATTGCGGATGTTGGGGGAGGGAGTTCCAGAGCCTGGGAGCTGCCCTGGAGAAGGCTCTGTCCCCAAAACTGCGGAGGTTGGACGTGGATGGAGAGGAGACTGGCTGATGTGGATCTGAGGGACCGTGAGGGTTGGTAGGGGGAGAGGAGGTCAGTGAGATATGGGGGGGGGGGGGGGCCAGATGGTGGAGGGCTTTGTAGGTGAGGATCAGGATTTTGTAGTTGATCCGGTGGGAGATGGGAAGCCAGTGAAGTTGTTTGAGGACTGGAGTGATGTGATGCCAGGATTTGGTGTGGGTGATGAGTCGGGCGGCTGCGTTCTGGACCAGTTGGAGTCGGTTGATGTAGGTGGAGCTGATGCCAAGGAGAAGTGAGTTGCAGTAGTCCAGTCGGGAGGAGATGAAGGCATGGATGAGTCTTTCA
Source organism: Leucoraja erinaceus (assembly GCF_028641065.1). NCBI lineage: Eukaryota > Metazoa > Chordata > Chondrichthyes > Rajiformes > Rajidae > Leucoraja > Leucoraja erinaceus. The sequence goes on along the minus strand of NC_073380.1, from coordinate 95,621,876 downwards.
GCAGCGGGAGGTGTGAGAGAGGGTCTGAGTTTGGCGATGTTGCGGAGATGAAAGAAGGAGGTTTTAATGACATGGCGGATGTGAGGCTCAAGGGAGAGGGTGGAATCAAAGATCACGCCAAGGTTGCGGGCCTGGGGAGATGGGGAGACAGTGGTGCCGTCGATGGTGAGAGTGGGGTTATTGATTTTGCTGAGTGTGGTTTTGGAGCCTATGAGGAGGAATTCTGTCTTATCGCTGTTGAGTTTGAGGTTGAAATTATGTTGCATCCAGGTTTTTATAGCTGACAAACAGGAGTTGATATGGGAGAGGTGGGGAGGGGGGGGGTTGTGGGGGGATTTGGTGCCGAGGTAGATCTAGGTGTCATCAGTGTAACAGTGGAAGTCCAGGTTGAAGTGGCGGAGTATCTGACCAAGGGGGAGGATGTAGATGATGAAGAGGAGGGGACCGAGTACGGAGCCTTGGGGAATGCCTTGAGTGACTGTGGCTGTAGCAGAGGTGTGGTTGTGGAGAGAGATGGTGGGACCTGTTGGAAAGGTAGGAACGGAGCCAGCTGAGTGCAGAACATTCAATGCCGAGGTCTTTGAGTCTGGTGAGCAGGATGTTATGGTTCACTGTATCGAAGGCTGCGCTCAGGTCGAGGAGGATGAGGATGTTGAGGGAACCAATGTCAGCAGAGGTGAGGAGGTCATTGAGGACTTTGAGGAGAGCAGTTTCTGTGCTATGGAGTGGGCGAAAGCCAGATTGGAGGGGTTCAAGTAGGTTATACGCAAGGTGTATGTCTGCATCACATTGGCTTTGCACCGTGTGAATTTCACTCAGACAGTGCTTCGCCGACTTGCCCTGTCCCCCGCCTGCATAACTGGCTGGTGAAGGAAGTGATGTGTGTGTGTGTTCCACTCTGACAGTCGCCGTTCCAGTCGCCATTGCAGTTGCCTGAAAAATCGCCTAAGTGGGATATTGGATTTTAATAGAAATCTATACAGTTCACTAATGTCCTTCAAGCACGCACACCTGTAAACCCTACCTTGTCCATCTAAGTGTTTTCACTGACCCATCAGTTGACTCTTAACTGCCTCTTCAAGAACTGTTAGCAATGGATAACAAAACTTCCTGCAATATCCACATTCTGTGAATGAATAAATAAAAAGTGTTGGTCGTATTATAGTCATAGTCATAGAGTGATCCGGTGTGGAAACAGGTCCTTTGGCCCAACTTGCCCACACCGGCCAACAATGTCCCAGCTACACTGGTCCCAGCTGCCTGTGCTTGATCCATATCCTCCAAACCTGTCCTATCCATGTACCTAACTGCTTCTTAAATGATGGGATATTCCCTGCCTCAACTACCTCCTCTGGCAGCTTTTGTTCCATACACCCACCACCTTTTTTGTGAAAATGTTACTCCTCAAATTCCTATTAAATTGTTTCCCCTTCACCTTGAACCTATGTCCTCTGGTCCTCGATTCCCCTACTCTGGGCAAGAGACTCTGTGCATCTACCTGATCTATTCCTCTCATGATTTTGTACACATTTGGGTGAGATGCTAAACCTATCTTTTATCACAGGTACAACCATTTGACAATGCTGTTTTCCTTCTATCCCGAGTTTGTTCACACGATTTAAAAAGCTATTCATCCACTTATCCCTGAAGGTCTTGGCCTATGTTGGGATTCAGTTACGCAATAATTTGCATTTGTAATGTGAAAAAATGTTTTGCAGGTGTGTTATTAAACAAAAATTGACATGTGCCTTGAAGTTCATTCACAGTCATTGGTGATCAATATAGCAGTTATGGGGCAATCTGTGTGCTCCAGAAACAAATTGTGTGAGTGAAACCACACTCAGTCACTGTGTTGTTGAACCATCAGCAGGTGATACATTTTACAAGAAATGTTAAGGTATGAAAAGGCAGGTGAGTAAAACCATGGTTAAAGAGATTGGTTTAAAGGAGAAACTGAGTGAAAGGGAGACACCTACAGAGATGGACAGGTTTATGAGGGAGCTTAGGGTTTGAAAAGCTAAAGGATTGACAGTTATTGTCTGAGTAATCAACATTGAGGTCACCAAAGGGCTAGTGGTGAAAGAGTGCTGCAAACTCACCGGGTTATAGATATGGAGGGGCAAACCCATATACCCAGAGGGTTTGTAAACATTTACATTTCACATCCTACCTCAAAGAACAGACCATTGTTTATAGTGTTGACAGCGGTTGTTGGAAAGAATTCAACCATAGTGGGTGTGGTGAAATCATAGCAGTGCTGCACCCTTTACTCATCCTGGCACACGTTGCAACAAGGAACACTGCAGGGCAACCAGCGGTCAGAACAGGATCTTCTCTTTCCCCCCTGTCCACTGTACATTTGTGGTTGCCTCATTGTCTCTCTGATGAGAACAGTCAATGGCTCACAACACATAACCTCCTCCGTATTGGTTTGATGATTTATCAGGATTTATTCACAGGAATAGGGGACTATAAGCTTGTTGTTTCATTTCGAGAAAGAAATCACCAGTATGATCAATGCAGTATAATGTGGATAAATGTGAGGTTATCCGTTTTGGTGGCAAAAACGGGAAAGCAGACCATTATCTAAATGGTGGCTGATTGGGAAAGGGGGAGATGCAGCGAGACCTGGGTGTCATGGTACACCAGTCATTGAAGGGAGGCATGCAGGTGCAGCTGGCAGTAAAGAAAGCGAATGGTATGTTAGCTTTCATTGCAAAAGGATTTGAGTATAGGAGCAGGGAAGTTCTACTGCAGTTGTACAGGGTCTTGGTGAGACCACACCTGGAGTATTGCGTACAGTTTTGGTCTCCAAATCTGAGGAAGGACATTATTGCCATAGAGGGAGTGCAGAGAAGGTTCACCAGACTGATTCCTGGGATGTCAGGACTGTCTTATGAAGAAAGACTGGATAGACTTTGTTTATACTCTCTAGAATTTAGGAGATTGAGAGGGGATCTTATAGAAACTTACAAAATTCTTAAGGGGTTGGACAGGCTAGATGCAGGAAGATTGTTCCCGATGTTAGGGAAGTCCAGGACAAGGGGTCACAGCTTAAGGATAAGGGGGAAATCCTTTAAAACCGAGATGAGAAGAACTTTTTTCACACAGAGAGTGGTGAATCTCTGGAACTCTCTGCCACAGAGGGTAGTTGAGGCCACTTCATTGGCTATATTTAAGAGGGAGTTAGATGTGGCCCTTGTGGCTAAGGGGATCAGGGGGTATGGAGCAAAGGCAGGTACGGGATACTGAGTTGGATGATCAGCCATGATCATATTGAATGGCGGTGCAGGCTCGAAGGGCCGAATGGCCTACTCCTGCACCTAATTTCTATGTTTCTATGTTTCTATGTCTAAATCCATTTTCCACCTGGCCATCTTTGGACAAATTCAACACAACCTTTTCAGCAGGGTGGGACTGTGTGTTCACCCTGGTTGACAGTGATGGGGTTTAAACACATGCCACCAATGTGAATTAGACATAGACAATAGGTGCAGGAGAAGGCCATTCGGCCCTTCGAGCCGAATAGTCTCCCCCTGCACCTATTTTCTATCTATGTTTCTATGTTTCTATGTTTCCTCTGGCAGCTCATTCCATATCTGAATCCATTTCATTGACTTCCTGTTGTGTAGTGGGCTACAATGTTTCATTAAAGACTAATGTAAGCTCTAGGAGCAGCATCTCAATTTGCATCTTCTCATGTTGCATCCTTTGGAACTCAACATCGAATTCAACAATTTGACGGCTTGACCCAGTTTGGCATTTGTGACAACTCTGCACCTTGTAGCCTTTACACTCCTTTATCTTATTTCTCTCTAACTTTCCTCATTAAACTATCGAACATGTATCAACCATCAATTATAACCTATAACCTATAAACCTGTGTGGACCAACTGGCTGGAGTTTTTACGGACATTTTCATCCTCTCACTTCTGAGGTCTGAGGTCCCCACCTGCTTTAAAAGGGCATCAATTATACCGGTGCCCAAGAAGAGTAAGGTGACGTGCCTCAACGACTATCGACCAGTGGCACTAACGTCGGTGGTGATGAAGTGCTTTGAGAGGCTGATCATGGAGCAAATCATCTCCTACCTCGACAAAAACCTGGACCCACTGCAGTTCACATACCGCCACAACAGATCAACGGTGGATGCGATCTCGCTGGCCCTCCACTCCGCACTGGACCACTTGGACAACAAAAACTCATGTCAGGCTGTTATTCATTGATTACAGCTCAGCATTTAACACAATCATCCCCTCCAAGCTGGTTACCAAACTCGCAGAACTGGGTCTCTACGCATCCCTCTGCAGCTGGATCCTCGACTTCCTCATCCATAGACCACAGTCTGTTCATATTGGTGGAAATGTGTCAGCCTCGATAACAATCAGCATGGGAGCACCTCAAGGCTGCGTGCTCAGCCCCCTGCTGTACTCACTCTATACTCATGACTGCGTAGCCAACCACAGTGCAAATTCCATCATCAAGTTCGCTGACGACACCACTGTTGTGGGACGTATCACTGATGGGGATGTCAGGATATAGAAGAGAGGTCAAGCAACTGCCCATATGGTGCCAGCGCAATAACCTGGCCCTCAACACCAGCAAAACCAAGGAACTGATTGTGGACTTTGGAAGGAGTAGGAGGGGAACCCACAGCCCCATTTATATCAACGGGTCGATGGTTGAAAGGGTCAAGAACTTCAAATTCCTGGGCGTGCACATCTCTGAAGATCTTTCCTGGTCCGAGAACACTAACGCAATTATCAAAAAAGCTCATCAGCGCCTCTACTTCCTGAGAAGATCACGGAGAGTTGGTTTGTCAAGGAAGATTCTCTCTAACTTCTACAGGTGCACAGTAGAGAGCATGCTGACCGGTTGCATCGTGGCTTGGTTCGGCAACCTGAGCGCCCTGGAGAGGAAAAGACTACAAAAAGTAGTAAACACTGCCCAGTCCATCATCGGCTCTGACCTTCCTTCCATCGAGGGGATTTATCACAGTCGCTGCCTCAAAAAGGCTGGCAGTATCATCAAAGACCCACACCATCCTGGCCACACACTCATCTCCCTGCTACCTTCAGGTAGAAGGTACAGGAGCCTGAAGACTGCAACAACCAGGTTCAGGAATAGCTACTTCCCCACAGCCATCAGGCTATTAAACCTGGCTCGGGCAAAACTCTGATTATTAATAACCACTTTCTGTTATTTGCACTTTACCAGTTTATTTATTCATGTGTGTATATATTTATATCATGGCATATGGACACATTTATCTGTTTTGTAGTAAATGCCTACTATTTTTCTGTGTGCTTAAGCAAAGCAAGAATTTCATTGTCCTATACAGGGACACATGACAATAAACTCACTTGAACTTGAACTTGAACTTGAACTTAACCTTCATCAACAATAAATCCCTAGCCTCACCCTTTCAAAGCTTTTCTCTATCCCCCCCACCCATCATTCTCCGTGCAATGAAAAACTAACTTGTTATTTTCTCCATCCCAATGTTGACAAAGGATCTTCAGTCTGCAAATTTATTATTATGTTTTTTAATACATTTTTATTAGAGGCATCTGCATATCATAATCCAAACCAGTACAGCCTTTGTTTAACGGTTACATATTAAATATCCAGGTTTCCACGGACCCAGTTACGCAAGTAGCTGGGATCCTCCTTTATCGGTTACATATTAACATTGCCTCTATTTATTTATTTATATTTATAGATGGAAAATAAATAAATAAATAAATAAATAAATAAATAGGAAAAAATAGGATAAACTATCAATAATACGACTTGGGAGATAGGTCCGTAGATCAGAGAACACAACTGTTCATCTAGTCCTGGGTTCAGGCTTCAGTCTGTAAATTTATTGACTGTTTCTCCTTCCACTGATGTTGCTTGATCTGTTTTGTTTAGGATTTCTATCATCTGCAGTGTTTTATTTAATATTTAATTTGCTCTAAGGTTAGCCACCTGTAAAAACACAAAGTGCCTGTGCAAATCAATGGGTCTGGCAGCATCGCTGGAGAACATGGATAGGCAGCATTTTGAGTCGGGATCCTTCTTTGGACTCGCCTGTAATGTTAATTCAGTTTTCGATCTCTGAATGCACTGTCTTATCTGTTTGACATTTCCCACATTCTCCTTTTAGAATCTACAACAGCTCTGATCTTTGTTTCACATCTTTAATATACCCCTTTGTTGTTTTCTCTCTCTCAATCTGCGCTCCTTAATCCATTGAATGTGCGGAGGAATGATTTAGTAGGAACCTGAGGGGCTGGTGGTTTAGATATGGTGGGGGTTCAGATATGGAATGAGCTGCCAGAGGAAACATAGAAACATAGATGGAAAATAGGTGCAGGAGGAGGCCATTTGGCCCATCGAGCCAGCACCGCCATTCATTGTGATCATGGCTGATCGTCCCCAATCAATAATCCGTGCCTGTCTTCTCCCCATATCCCTTGATTCAACCAGCCCATAGAGCTCTATCTAACTCTCTCTTAAATCCATCCAGTGATTTGGCCTCCACTGCCCTCTGTGGCAGGGAATTCCACAATTTCGCAACTCTCTGGGTGAAAACGTTTTTTCTCACCTCAGTCCTAAATGGCCTCCCCTTTATACTAAGACTGTGGCCCCTGGTTCTGGACTTACGCAACATTCGGAACATTTTTCCTGCATCTAGCCTGTCCAGTCCTTTCATAATTTTATATGTTTCTATAAAATTCCCCCTCATCCTTCTAAACTCCAGTGAATACAAGCCTAGTCTTTTCAATCTTTTCTCAGGGATCAATCTTGTGAACCTACGTTGCACTGCCTCAATCACAATGATGTCCTTCCTCAAATTAGGAGGCCAAAACTGTACACAATACTCCAGATGTGGTTTTACCAGAGCCCTATACAACTGCAGAAGAACCTCTCTAATCCTATACTGAAATCCTCTTGTTATGAAGGCCAACATTCCATTAACTTTCTTCACTGCCTGCTGAACCTGCACACCAACTTTCAGTGACCGGTGTACAAGGAAACCCAGATCTCGCTGTACCTAACCTACCCTAACCCCATTGAGATAATAATCTGTCCCCATGTTTTTGCCGCCAAAGTGGATAAGCTCACATTTATCTATATTATACTGCATCTGCCACGCATCTGCCCACTCACTCAACCTGTCCAGGTCAGCCTGCAACCTCCTAACATCCTCTTCACAGTTCACATTGTCACCCAGCTTTGTGTCATCTGCAAACTTGCTAGTGTTGCTCCTAATTCCCTCTTCCAAATCATTAATAGATATGGTAAACAGTTGTTGCCCCAACACCGAGCTTTGCGGCACTCCACTCGCCATTTCCTGCCATTCTGAAAAGGACTCGTTCACTCCTACTCTTTGCTTCCTGTCTGCCAACCAATTTTCTATCCATGTCAACACCCTACCCTCAATACCATGTGCTCTAATTTTAGTCACCAGTCTCCCGTGTGGGACCTTTTCAAAGGCTTTCTGAAAGTCTAGATACATTACATCCACTGGCTCCCCTTCATCCATTTTACTTGTCATGTCCTCAAAAAATTCCAGAAAATTAGTCAAGCATAATTTTCCTTTCATAAATCCATGCTGACTTGGACTAATCCTTTTACTGCTATCCAAATACCCCATTATTACCTCTTTAATAATTGACTCCAGCATCTTCCCCACCACCGAAGTCAGGCTAACTGGTCTGTAATTCCCTGTTTTCTCTCTTGCTCCTTTCTTGAAAAGTGGGATAACATTAGCTATCTATCAATCCACAGGAACTGATCCTGAATCTATTGAACATTGGAAAATGATCACCAATGTGTCCACTATTTCTAGAGCCAACTCCCTGAGGACCCTGGGATGCAGACCATCAGGCCCAGGGGATTTATCATCCTTCAGTCCCATTATCCTACCCAATACTATTTCTCGCCTAATGAAAATTTCTTTCAGTTCCTCTATCCCCTTAGATCCTCTGTCCTCCAGTACTTCTGGGAGATTGTTTGTGTCTTCCTTAGTGAAGACAGATCCGAAGTACCTGTTCAACTCTTCTGCCATTTCCTTGTTCCCCATAATAATTTCACCAGTGCCTGCCTTCAAGGGACCCACATTTGACTTTGCTATTCTTTTTCCCTTAACATATCTAAAGAAGCTTTTACTGTCCTTCTTTATATTCCTGGCCAGCTTCCCTTCGTACTTCATCTTTCAGCCCGTATTGCCCGTTTTGTTTCCTTCTGTTGTCCTATGAAAGTTTCCCAATCCTCTGGCTTCCGGCTACTCTTTGCTGTGTTATACATCTTTTATTTTATTTATTTTGATCCCTAACTTCTCGTGTCAGCTACAGTTGCCTCCTACTTCCCTTAGAATATTTATTCCTTTTTGGAATAAAATGATCCTGCGTCTTCCGGATTATGCCCAGAAATTCCTGCCGTTGCTGTTCCACCGTCATTCCTGCTAGGATCCCTTTCCAGTCTACCTTGGCCAACTCCTCCCTCATGCCTTCATAGTCCCATTTGTTCAACTGCATCACTCACACTTCCGATTTAACCTTCTCCTTCTCAAATTCCAGATTAAAATGAATCATATTATCATATTATGATCACTACCTCCAAGCGGTTCCTTTACCTCGAGTTCTCTTATCAAATCTGGTTCATTGGACAACACTAAATCCCGAAATTGGTCGGCTCCATTACAAGCTGCTATAAGAATCCATCTCGGAGGCACTCTACAAACTCTCTTTCTTGGGGTCCTGAATCAACCTGATTGTCCCAGTCTACCTGCATATTGAAAACCTCCATCATCATAGTGGCCTTACCTTTGTTACATGCCAGTTTTAACTCCTGCTGTAACTTACACCCTACATCCGGGCTACTATTTGGGGTCTGTAGATAACACCAAGTCTTCTGGCCTTTGCAATTCCTCAACTCAATCCACAGTAACTCTACCTCGTCAGTCCTTATTCCGTCCATTTTGTACAGTTCCCCCTTACTCCAAAACAGATCTCAGTGGTCTAAGAATCTAAATCCCTGCCCCATGCACCAGTTCCTCAGCCACATATTCAGCAGGTACAATTAGACCACTTAAAAGTAACTTGGACAGATACATGGATAGGAAATGTTTAGAACATCATGGGTCAGATGTGGGCAAATGAGACCCGCATATATGGTCAATTTTATCGGCTTGGACAAGTTGGACTGAAGGTCCTGTTTCCTTGTTATAAGGCTCTATGATTCATCACCTGCATTTGCCCTGTTGATGGAAAGTTAACCTTAGTCCTTGCAGCTTAGCAGGAGATGGTTCAATGTCAGACAGTGGGAAGTCAGCAGAGATATTTATGCATCTTCTCCCAAAGGAAGAGTGGGGTAATTGAGTGGAGGTCCATGCTTCATGAGGTGCTGTCACTATACAAGATCAGGTCGACCAACCTAAGGATATTAAGCTATTCCAGCAACGAGTTAAGAAATGGGCTTGTAATCTTCTTCTTTCCCCGGGGCACTGAGAAAGATTACGCAGCGATAAAACTTGAAGGAAATAAAACTATCTCACGCTAAAAGAGCTTCCTTAGCACACGAATGACGAACTTGGGAAAAAATGTGTCAAAGTTCGGGCGTGTTCAAACTTGCTCGGAAACAGTACAAATCGTGGGAGAAGCAAATAAACATGTAATTGGAAGGTAAACTCTGTACATTACTATACAAATCAATACCTGGTTAACCTGTATGTGTATTGAGTGACAAATTATACGTTGGTAATTGCTGTCACCATACTTTGTATGTTGGTGGAAGTTTTGTGGTTCAGAACAGAAACAAATGGCAGTTATGCACGACTTATAATTGCTGCAGAGATTTCCAGTACATGAGGCACTTTCCCATCTGCACAGTGTGGTAATGTTCCCTTTCCTTCTAACTGGAAGATGGTTCGTAGTTTAAAGTGGAAGTTGCTGCATACATGGCATTGTCACTCACATACAATGCCATTTAACTTCATTGAATATAGAATAGTGCAGCACAAGAACAGACCCTTCATCCTGCTATGTCTGTGCCAAACTTGATGCCAAGACCTCATTTTTATCTCGGTGTGCCTCCATCTTCTACCTCAGGGATTCCAACTCCGGTTCCAGACATCCCAGTTGAGACCTAATCCGGATTACAGGTACCCACAGTCAATTCACTGCTTTTCACTACAGTTTTCCTTCCCTGCCCGCATTCTACAGTGGCAGCGATGCGCCGTCACCAACAGACCCTGCTCTGATTCTCCCGCAGCCCCGGGTCTCGCTCACCCGCTCATGCAATGGAACCCAACTTTACTTCATTCTACAGCAGATCCACGCCTTCAACAAATGCCTACCTGGACTCTAGTGAGGATCACAAGCTTACCCGCCTCCAATCCAGTCTATCCTCTGATACTCCTCGCCTCGACCGCCCGCAGGCCAGTGGCTCCACTGCTGGACAGCGCCACCTGGCCAACCACGTGTGGTGAATCTGTGGAACTCTCTGCCACAGAAGGTAGTTGAGGCCAGTTCATTGGCTATATTTAAGAGGGAGTTAGATGTGGCCCTTGTGGCTAAGGGAATCAGGGGGTATGGAGAGAAGGCAGGTACGGGATACTGAGTTGGATGATCAGCCGTGATCATATTTAATGGCGGTGCAGGCTCGAAGGGCCGAATGGCCTACTCCTGCACCTATTTTCTATGTTTCTATGCCTGACTTCACCGCTATCCAGCTATGTCTCAGAGCCAGGTCTCTCGCAGAACATTAAGAACAACAGAGGAAGAGGACTGACTTTTGTGCCTTCCCTCACAGTGGGAAACTTTATTCTGCTGTGTGGGGATGTTTTCTGTTGGGCTCTATCGTGTGATTTGTACTTTATTTTATTTGTATGGCTGTGTGGTGAACATACATTTCACTGTGCCAACTGGCACATGTGACAAATAACTCACTCACTCTATCTATCTATCTATCTATCTATCTATCTATCTATCTATCTATCTATCTATCTATCTATCTATCTATCTATCTATCTATCTATCTATCTATCTATCTATCTATCTATCTATCTATCTATCTACCTGACTGCTGCTGCCTCCTCCTGCATGCTTATCCTCCTCAACAATATACAAAAGTGTATACATGTTTTTGAGGGGAATGGCCACAGGTGATTCCTTTGGTTAGATAAAAATATGGGTAGGTACTGTATCTGATGAAGGATGGCACAGAGAGTATCTACATTTCCCACTCTCTCAAATCCCATTGGGACTTTTCTTTTAAGGGCCTGTCCCACGAGCATGCGACTCCATGCGGCAAGCGCAACCTAACGTGGTCGCTTGAGCCATACGGCCTGGCCTCGCGGGGCCGGTCCCACTTCGATTGCCGGAGCCGTATGGAGTTGTGTGGAGCTGGTCCCAACATCCTCTGAAAAACTGACACTGTTCAAAAATTCCGCGTGGCAACGGCCAGCCGGCCCGCAACCGCTTCGACGCCGTACACACCGCCTCGATGGGCACACGCAGCATCTCGACGCCGTACGCACGTCTTGACGCCGTACGTCACTCGCGAACATCCAGCGGACTTCGCTCGAACTTCACGTCACTCACTCGTCCTCCGCGCGGCCCCCGCTTCCGCTTTGATCGCACTCGCCGCATGCAGGCGCATGCTGGTGGCACCGGCCCTGTACGAGGATCACTCGACTTCCGCATGGCCTCCGCTTCCAGTTTGGTCGCGCTTGCCACATGCAGGTCGCATGCGTGTGGGACAGGCCCTTAATCTTTTATTAATGAAATTGTGTAACAAAAAAATTTGAAACAAAATTGTAAATGAAAGAAAACTGCAGATGCTATAAGATTAAACTAAAACTGAGAATGCTGGGAGCCTCCATAATTGATTTTGATTTGTTAACTTGTTTTTCTTCCCACCGAGGAAAAACCTTTTTACCCAAGAGTTGAGAATCTGTAGAATTCTCTGCCACAGAAGGCAGTGGAGGCCAATTTACAGGATGTTTTCAAGAGGGAGTTAGATTTAGCTCTTTGGGCTAACGGAATCAAGGGATGTGGGGAAAATGATCATATTGAGTGGCAGTGCTGGCTCAAAGGGCCGAATGGCCTACTCCAGGACCTATTTTCTATGTTTCTGACATGGTCTGACCTTTTGAATGTTTCCTGTATTTTCTGTTTCTCTACGAAATGAATGTCTATCTGGGTATTATAAGAAGATTATACTGGACAGTAAGCTGTGGTAAGCCAAAGGACCTGTTTTTGTGCTGTGTTACTGTGACTTTAAAGGAGTCCTAATGATCATCGCAATGGAAGAGGAGTAGCTCGGCAGCCATAAGAAAATGTAGCATCACAGGAAAAAAAACTCCTCGACCATTACTACAGTACACACTTATATTGTGATACAGGACATGCATTTGGATGAGAAAGGTGTGGAGCGATAAGCATCTAATTTGGATTAATGGGATTAATGTCGATTAAATGGGATTAATGTAGATTAATTGGAATTAATGTAGATAGGCATTGATGAGGTGGCTCTATTTGTATAATACACAATTCCATTATTGATGCTATGATTACAATATAAAACATTTACAGGCCAACAAGGTAAACAGGGTCTGATTAGGAACAGTCAACATGGATTTGTGCCTGGAAGGTCATGTTTAACTAATCTTCTTGAATTTTTTGAAGATGTTTCTCGGGAAATTGATGAGGGTAAAGCAGTGGATGTTGTGTATATGGACTTCAGTAAGGCCTTTGACAAAGTTCCTCATGGAAGGTTGGTTAAGAAGGTTCAATGGTTGGGTATTAATGGTGGAGTAGCAAGATGGATTCAACTGTGGCTGAATGGGAGATGCCAGAGAGTAATGGTGGATGGTTGTTTGTCAGGTTGGAGGCCAGTGACGAGTGGGGTGCCACAGGGATCTGTGTTGGGTCCACTGTTGTTTGTCATGTACATCAATGATCTGGATGATGGTGTGGTAAATTGGATTAGTAAGTATGCAGACGATACTAAGATAGGTGGGGTTGCAGGTAATGAAGTAGAGTTTCAAAGTCTACAGAGAGATTTATGCCAGTTGGAAGAGTGGGCTGAAAGATGGCAGATGGAGTTTAATGCTGATAAGTGTGAGGTGCTACATCTTGGCAGGACAAATCAAAATAGGACGTACATGGTAAATGGTAGGGAATTGAAGAATGTAGGTGAACAGAGGGATCTGGGAATAACTGTGCACAGTTCCCTGAAAGTGGAATCTCATGTAGATAGGGTGGTAAAGAAAGCTTTTGGTGTGCTGGCCTTTATAAATCAGAGCATTGAGTATAGAAGTTGGGATGTAATGTTAAAATTGTATAAGGCATTGGTGAGGCCAATTCTGGAGTATGGTGTACAATTTTGGTCGCCTAATTATAGGAAGGATGTCAACAAAATAGAGAGAGTACAGAGGAGATTTAGTAGAATGTTGCCTGGGTTTCAGCAACTAAGTTACAGAGAAAGGTTGAACAAGTTAGGGCTTTATTCTTTGGAGCGCAGAAGGTTAAGGGGGGACTTGATAGAGGTTTTTTAAATGATGAGAGGGATAGACAGAGTTGACGTGGAAAAGCTTTTCCCACTGAGAGTAGGGAAGATTCAAACAAGGGGACATGACTTGAAAATTAAGGGACTGAAGTTTAGGGGTAACATGAGGGGGAACTTCTTTACTCAGAGAGTGGTAGCTGTGTGGAATGAGCTTCCAGTGAAGGTGGTGGAGGCAGGTTCGTTTTTATCATTTAAAAATAAATTGGATAGTTATATGAATGGGAAGGGAATGGAGGGTTATGATCTGAGTGCAGGTATATGGGACTAGGGGAGATTATGTGTTCGGCACGGACTAGAAGGGTCGAGATGGCCTGTTTCCGTGCTGTAATTGTTATATGGTTATATGGTTATAACAGTGATCATCTTGAAATTCCCAAGCCTGTCTGTTCAAAATAATAGTTCAAAGAAAAGCAAAATATGCTGGAAATACTCACCTGGTTAGGCAGCTTCTGGGGAAAGAGAAACAGAGTTAAAGTTTCACGTTAGGTTAGAAATAACCCTAATCAAATCCTTTGTTGTGGGGGTTGGGTCTGTTCCCCTCTCCACAGATGTTGCCTTACTTGCTGAGCCTTTCCAACATTTAGTAACTAAAGGACATTTTTACAGATTTTCAAAATGAAGCCTTGTTCGGTTTTGCAAACTATTTTGAAGAAACCGTTGAGAGTCTAATATCACTCTGGGATCTGCCCTAATCTTAGAAATCCTTGTTCAAGAAAGAAAATCAAGGAGTCCAGCTGGCTGAGGGGAGATAAAGCTTATCTTATCTTCCACAGAATATGATGAGAATTGAGTGTAGTGGTGCCACATACATCAAAAGATAGGAGAGACTGTCCACCCCTTTGACTAAGAGTTGTTTCCATTAAAAAATTCTCAGCGTCAGTAAAGGCTTGCTTCGTCTTTAGTTTTTGTGGGTTTTAGGTTAGTTTAGTTTAGTTTAGAGATACAGCGTGGAAACAGGCCATTCAACTAACCAACAATACCAATTGATCACCTGAGCACCAGTTCTATGTAATTCTATTGATCACCTGAGCACCAGCTTTTTGTGTCTATCAACTAGTTCTATGTAATCCCGCTTGCGTATCCTACACACTGGAGGAGGCTAAGTGCCGCTGCGCTGGAGTTGCTGCCTTACAGCGCCACGTGTTTGATCCTGAAACTCTTCTTCAGACTGATAGGGGGTGGCGGGGAGGTAACAAAAATGCTGGAAAAAGGAGCATCTATAGAGCGGAGGAGCCCGAGACGGGGAGAAGGAAGGAAAAAGGAGGAGGAGGAGCCCGAGACCTGAGGGATGGGAGGAGACAGCCCAAGGGCTGAGGAGAGGGAGGAGACAGCAAGGGCTAACCAAATTGGGAGAATTCAATGTTCATGCCCGCAGGATGCAGACTCCCCAAGCGGAATATGAGGTGCTGTTCCTCCAATTTCCAGTGTTGCTCACTCTGGCCATGGAGGAGACCCAGGACAGAGAGGTCGGACGGGGAATGGGAGGGGGAGTTGAAGTGCTGAGCCACCGGGAGGTCAGGTAGGTTATTGCGGACCGAGCGGAGGTGTTCGGCGAAACGATCGCCCAGCCTCCGCTTAGTCACCGATGTAGATCAGCTGACATCTAGAGCAGCGGATGCAGTAGATGAGGTTGGAGGAGATACAGGTGAACCTCTGTCGCACCTGGAACGATTGCTTGGGTCCTTGAATGGAGTCGAGGGGGGAGGTAAAGGGACAGGTGTTGCATCTCTTGCGGTTGCAAGGGAAAGTGCCCGGGGAGGGGGTGGACCGAGAGGGAAGGGAAGAATTGACAAGGGAGTTATGGAGGGAGCGGTCTTTGCGGAAGGCAGATATGGGGGGAGATGGGAAGATGTGGCGAGTAGTGGGGTCACGTTGGAGGTGGCGTAACTGATGGAGGATTACTTGTTGTATGTGATGGCTGGTGGGGTGAAAGGTGAGGACTAGGGGGACACTGCCCTTGTTGCGAGTGGGGGGGATGGGGAGAGAGAGCAGTGTTGCGGGGTATGGAAGAGACCCTGGTGCAAGCCTCATCTATGGTGCTGGAGGGGAACCCCCGTTCCCTAAAGAATGAGGACATTTCAGATGTCCTGGTGTGGAACGCCTCATCCTGGGAGCAGATGCGGTGTAGATGGAGGAATTGGGAGTAGGGGATGGAGTCCTTACAGGAAGCAGGGTGGGAAGAAGTGTAGTCCAGATAGCCATGGGAGTCAGTGGGTTTATAGTGAATGTCGGTCAGAAGTCTATCACCTGCGATGGAGATAGTGAGGTCAAGGAATGGTAGGGAAGGGTCCAGGTGTCGGAAATAGACCAGGGGTGTAATTTGGGTGGTAGCAGTTGGTGATCATCTGTAAGTATTGTCCCTACTGTGGTAGGATAGAACCCTCTAGAGTCCAGAGATTCACAGGTGATCGTTTTGGTCACCCCTTGCGGACATCGGGAACAATCTTCCTGCATCTCGTCCAACCCCTGAGGGGTCCGTTCCAGTCCCACACTGACATTTCTCTGAAAACAAACTGGAGACCAAAACTAAAGTAAACTAGGGGCAAATTTACAAAAGCCAATTAACCTACAAACCTGCGCATCTTTGGAATGTGGGAGTAAACTGGAGCGCCCGGAGAAAATCCACACGGTCACAGGGAGAACGTACAAATTCCACACAGACAGCACCGCTAGTCAGGATTGAACCCGTGTCTCTGGCGCTGTAAGGCAGCAGCTTTACTGTTGTGCCACCGTGCTGCCCTTCTTTAAATTTTTAGTTCTTTAAATTGGGTGATGTTGGCATCTGTCTTTGTCTCTTAGTTTCAGAGAGTAAGTTTCCCTGTTTCAGAAGAAGAGAGACACTGAGACAGTAGAATGCTTGACCATTTGGAAGGATTAGTAAAAATGAGGGATTTTACACCTCCAAATCATCATCAAAATTATATATATATATATATTTTATGTGGCCCTTGTGGCGAAAAGGGATCAGGGGGTATGGGGGTATATATATATATATATCATATGCTTATTTCCTTATGACATACTGAAGAAGGAGGCCATGCAGCCCATCAAGTCCATGTTTGTCAATAAAATTATCCTGCCCAATCCAATAATTTTCCCAGAAATCGATTCTTGCCCATTTCTATCTATTTTCCAGCCCATTCACACGGTAAACAATTAACCATCCAACACACACTTCTTGGTAGACACAAAATGCTGGAGTAACTCAATGGGTTAGGCAGCATCTCTGGAGAAAAGGTATAGATGATGTTTCAGGTCGAGAAGAATGGTGTAGATCAGAAACATCACCTATTCCTTTCAAAAGCCGCTTGCAGAAGCATTTTATTTTCAGTGGAATTGAAGTTCATAGAGTGTATGCAACAAGAGGGACAATTCATATTGATTACACTGGGCTCTCACTTTGTTTTAGGCACTGTGGATATATACTTTGTGGAAGACTTACTCCAGTGATGATTCATTCATGGTAAATTAATATGATTTTCATTCCTGAGGAAATTAATTATCAGCAACTTAAAAATTGTCCAATAACTTTTCACGAGTGACCTTACTTTCATTGTTAAATTCAGCTCTGAGTGGTGAAAGTAAGGTGGCAAAGTCATGGAGAAGGGTCTCAACACAAAACATCATCTATTCCTTTTCTCCAGAAATGCTGCCTCACCCGTTGAGTTACTCCAGCATTTTGCATTTATCCTCGATGTAAACCAGCATCTGCAGTTCCATCCTTCACATCTTTGGGTTATGGGAGGAAAACCAGTGCATCCGGAGGAACCCAATGGGGTCACCATGATAAAATGCAAACTCCACACAAGCAGCACCTGAGGTCAGCATTACATAGAAACATTGAAACATAGAAAATAGGTGCAGGAGGAAGCCATTCGGCCCTTCGAGGCAGCACCACCATTCATTGTGATCATGGCTGATTGAACCTGGATCTTCGGAGCAGTGAAGCAACAGCCCTAGTATCTTGTGTAAGAAGGAACTGCAGATGCTGGTTTAAACAGTAGACACAAAAAGCAGGAGTAACTCAGCGGGACAGGCAGCATCTCTGGAGAGAAGGAATGGGTGACGTTTCGGGTCGAGACCCTTCTTCATCACTTTGCCACCTCACTTTCACTACTCAGAGCTGAATTTAACAATGAAAATAAGGTAACTCTTGACAAGTTATTGGACATGATTTACAGAATTTTTCAGTTAATGATAATTAATTTCCTCAGGAATGAAAATCATATTAATTTACTATGGATGGATTGTCACTGGAGTAGGTCATCCACAGTACCTAAAACACTAATCAATGTGGATTGTCCCTCTTGTTACATACACTTCAGGAAGTTCAATTCCACTGAAAATAAAATGCTTATGCAGGCGGCTTTTTTAAATGTGGATCATCCAAATGTGGTTAGTAATTTGAGCACAAAAGCTTTTGAACCATGTACTTTATTCCTGTAAAAAAAAATCACCTGAATATAAATTGACACTTTAAAAATTAAACTACTCCTGCCTCAAGATAATATAAGCTAGAGGTGGCAAGAAAGGTTTATCCAGCAGGGCGCTCTCTGAATGTTTTAATGTGTTATAAATCTGTTAATTGATAGGCTAAGGGATGTTCTGACATATTGTCTAGACAGGCTGAATAGAGAATCCATTTCATGAATAACAATTGCCGAGCTTCTCACCAGAGATTGCTAAATTTAATTATCCAAAAGATTAGTTGTCCATCAAAGAGCTGTGCAAAGGTTAATGTCATTATTATGACGTCATCTAACCTTGAATCTCTCCCGTGCAAACTTTATAAACTGCAAGCATCAGCAGAGCTTTGCAGCATTGACCAGCTTGAAGTGCAGCCAACTAGTCACCCCTATGCGAAGGCTATGTAGAATACATCTCAGAAGCTGCTGCCAAGGGCACGCGCTCTACAAATGTACTTGATATGAGAGCTCCTCTGTATTACTATGAACAGATGGCTCAATGCAGATGTGAAATAACCATAATATCATCAAGATTTACAGGTCAGGGAGCCCATTTCTCCCACCTGTCGCATAGTAATTTTGTGAGAAAATAATGCGCATGTTATACCTGGTGTTGTTAGCTGGCAGAGATCTCTATAGGCAGACAAAATATGTAGGAAGGAACTGCACAGATGCTGGTTTAAATCGAAGATCGACACAGAATGCTGGAGTAACTCAGCGGGACAGGCAGCATCTCTGGAGCGAAGGAATGGGTGGTGTTTTGGGTCGAGACCCTTCTTCAGACTTCTCGACTCGAAACGTCATCCATTGCTTCTATCCAGAGATGCTGCCAGTCCCGCTGAGTTACATAGAAACATAGAAACATAGAAAATAGGTGCAGGAGTAGGCCATTCGGCCCTTCGAGCCTGCACGACCATTCAATATGATCATGGCTGATCATCCAACTCAGTATCCCGTACCTGCCTTCTCTCCATATCCCCTGATCCCTTTAGCCACAAGGGCCACATCTAACTTCCTCCTAAATATAGCCAATGGACTGGCCTCAACTACCTTCTGTGGCAGAGAATTCCACAGATTCACCACCCTCTGGGTAAAAAATGTTTTTCTCATCTCGGTCCTAAAAGTCTCCCCCCTTATCTTTAAACTGTGACCCCTTGTTCTGGACTTCCCCAACATTGGGAATAATCTTCCTGCATCTAGCCCGTCCAACCCCTTAATAATTTTGTAAGTTTCTATAAGATCCCCCCTCAATCTTCTAAATTCTAGCAAGTACAAGCTGAGTCTATCCAGTCTTTCTTCATATGAAAGTCCTGCCATCCCAGGGATTAGTCTGGTGAACATTCTCTGTACTCCCTCTATGGCAAGAATGTCTTTCCTCATGTTTTATGCAGTTGTAACATTGAAGGTAAGGAGCTAAATTGTGCACAGTTTTTTCCAATGAACATGAACATGAACATGTGACAATACTCCAGCTTTTTGTGTCTACCTTTGGCCTATGAGAAGTTATCTGCTCACAGACATTGCTTGATCTGCGTTTTGTGAATAATGTTCATTCTTTCATCATCAGCAGGATTCTGATTCTGACTTACAAAACTCAATTTGTATCCATAAAATCACAGGGAGTTTTAGAGAGATACAACACTGAGGAAAACCACTGAAGCACCAATTTGAACACGAATCACATACTAACTTATTTGTGCAACTTAAGCATGCTGACCACTCATGGTGGCGCAGCGATAGCTGCTGCCTTACAGCACTTGCAGCGCCAGAGACCCGGGTTTGATCCCGACTACAGGGTGCTGTCTGTACGGAGTTTGTACGTTCTCCCCGGGACCTGCGTGGGTTTTCTCCGAGATCTTCGGGTTCATAGAAACTTAGAAACATAAAAAATAGGTGCAAGGGGAGGCCATTCGGCCCTTCGAGCCAGCACCGCCATTCATTGTGATCATGGCTGATCGTCCCCTATCAATAACCCATGCCTGCCTTCTCCCCATGTCCATTGACTCCACTGGCCACTAGAGATCTATCTAACTCTCTCTTAAACCCATCCAGTAATTTGGCCTCCACTGCCCTCTGTGGCAGGGAATTCCATAAATTCACAACTCTCTGGGTGAAAAAGTATTTTCTCACCTCAGTCTTAAATTACCTCCCCTTTATTCTAAGACTGTGGCCTTTCCCAGATATGTAGGTTAATTGGCTTGGTGTGTGTGTAAATTGTGCCTAGTGTGTGTAGGATAGTGTTAATGTGCGGGGATCGCTGGTCGGTGTGGACTCGGTGGGCCGAAGGGGCTGTTTCCCCAGTCTAAACAAAAAGTTACCTACTTGAGCTAATCATATTTGCCTGCATTAAGTCCATATCCCTCAAAACGTTTTCTATCCATGTATCTGTCCAAATGTCTTTTAAACATTGTAATTGGACCCACCTCTGCCACTTCTACTGCAGTTGTACAGGGTCTTGGTGAGACCACATCTGGAGTATTGCGTTTAGTTTTGGTCTCCAAATCTGAGGAAAGACATTTTCACACAGAGAGTGATGAATCTCTGGAATTCTCTGCCACAGAAGGTAGTTGAGGCCAGTTCATTTGCTATATTTAAGAGGGAGTTAGATGAGGCCCTTGTGGCTAAAGGGATCAGGGGGTATGGAGAGAAGGCAGGTACAGGATACTGAGTTGGATGATCAGTCATGATCACATTGAATGGCGGTGCAGGCTCGAAGGGCCGAATGGCCTACTCCTGCACCTATTTTCTATGTTTCTATGTTTTCCTCTGACAGCACATTTCCCATACCCACCACTCACTGTCTGAAAAGGTTGTCCCTCATGTCCCCTTTAAATCTTTCCCCTCTGAACATAAATCTATACCCTTGGGTTTCAGACACCCCTACATGGGGAAAAGACTGACCATTCAACTGACCTATTGCCCTCATAATTCGATAAATCTCCATAAAGTCAACCCCAGCTCCTACACTCCAGGGACCACAGCTCTGGCTTTTCCATTCTATCCTTATAATTTACTGTAAGCCCTCCAGTCCCAGCAACATCCCTGTGATTTTTTGTTTTTCTGTATCCTTTCTAGCTTACTCACACCCTTCCTAGAGCTGGATGAACAGAACTGTACACAATGCTCCCAGTGTGGTCACACCAATGCTTTATGCAGTTGTAACATTGAAGATAAGGAGTTAAATTGTGAACAGTTTTTTTCCAATGAACATGAACATGTGACACAGTCAGGGAGGGGGCTGCGAGAGAATAAGTAGTCAACATTGTGTAGCTTTTGATATTGGTGATGGTTTATTGTCGTCACAGATGCCACAGTAGAGTGAACAAACTTGTTCAGCTTGCTTTCTATGCAGATCATACCATGCATAAGGACACCAGATTGTAGATATAGTACAGAGCTGATTGATGTTTTTTTTATTCCAAGGGCTACAACTAGATACATTGGAAGATCATGAATAAATCTTCAACAAATGTGAAGTATATAGAGACTACTTGCTTTCCAGTTTTTGTAATTTATGCTCAATGGGAGTGGTAAAAGTTCCTCATTTCCCTTTCATCCCCCACTCTTCCCTTCCTCCCATCCTCCCTACCTATCTCACACACTTTTGTCTCCTTTGATACTTACCCTAATCTCCCAATGCAAAGCACATCACCTGTATCCACCTATCACTTGCTAGAGTGATAGGTGGATCTCTTCCAACCTCATCTATTGCGTCCGCTGCTCTAGATGTCAGCAGATCTATATCGGTGAGACCAAGCGGAGGTTGGGCGATCGTTTCGCCGAACACCTCCGCTCGGTCCGCAATAACCAAGCTGACCTCCCGGTGGCTCAGCACTTCAACTCCCCCTCCCTATTCGTCTCCGACCTCTCTGTCCTGGGTCTCCTCCATGGCCACAGCGAGCAGCACGGAAATTGGAGGAACAGCACCTCATATTCCGTTTGGGGAGTCTGCATCCTGGGGGCATGAACATCGAATTCACCCAATTTTGTTAGTCCTTGCTGTCCTCCCCTTCCTCAGTCCCCTGCTGTCTCCTCCCACCCCCCCGTCTTCGGGCTCCTCCTCCGTTCTCCTTTCTTGTCCCCGCCCACCCCCGCCCCCGACCAGTCTGAAGAAGGGTTTCGGCCCGAAACGTTGCCTATTTCCTTCGCTCCATAGATGCTGCTGCACCCGCTGAGTTTCTCCCACTTTTTTGTGTAACCTATCACTTGCTAGACCTTGCCCTACTTCCACCTCCCTTTTCCAGTTTTATCTCCCTCTCCCCCTATTAAAATCAGTCCAAAGACAGATCCCGAACTATCGATATCGACTGTCCATTCCTTCCACAGACGCTGAGTTCCTCCATCACCTTGTGTTTTGGTTGTTGTAAAAGAAAGAATGACCAAGGTATGAGTGGCCCTTGATTAAGTTGGCTGCTTCCCAGAGGCAGTGGGAAGTTGTATTCCTCCTTTTATGATTCAGAGGAAACCTAATTTTTTTGTAAGGTGTCCACTTCCTTCCCTCCAGCTCTTTGCTTCACAATTCACAATTCAATTCAACTTTAATGTCATTGCACACAGGAGAAGACGGAGAGACTGGAGAAATCTATCGGCGGGACTCCAAGTTCAGCAATGTGATAGTGTTGTTGTAGAAGCTGTTCCTCATCCTACTAGTACGTGACCTGAGGCTCCTGTACCGCCTCCCTGATGGGAGGAGGGCAAACAGTCCATGGTTCGGGTGGGAGGGGTCTTTGATGATCTTCCCGGCCCGTCTCAGACACCGTTTTCGGTGGAGGGCATCCATGGCAGGGAGCGGGGCACCGATGATCGCTTAAAGATTGAGTCCAAAGTAAGTGCTACCACAGGGAAAGATTAAAGTGAAACCATGTCAAAATTGATTTGACAGTGTGAGCCACAGTCAACAACATTTGGATTCACCGATATTAGTGCATAATCGGCTATATTTTTACTTATGCGTAGGAAGGAACATCGAAGATAGACAAAATGCTGGAGTAACTCAACGGGACAGGCAGCATCTCTGGATAGAAGGAATGGGTGATGTTTCGGGTTGATACTTCTGACCTTCAGACCTGTAGAATGGTCTCAACCCGAAACATTAACCTTTCCTTCTCTCCAGAGATGCTGTCTGTCCCGCTGAGTTACTCCAGTATTTTGTGTCTATCTTTTTACTCATGACGTTTACTGAATTTAGGTGGTGAGATCCTGTAACCAAGCACCTCCTCTGAGTCATTCACAGCGTGCAGATACACGATAAAGGAAATAATATTTAGTGCACGATAAAGTCCATTTAAAGATAGTCTGAGGCTCTCCAATGAGGTAGATAGTAGTTCAGGCCTGCTCTCTAGTTGCTGATAGGATAGTGCAGTTGTCTGTTAACAGCTGGGAAGAAATGATCTCTGAATCTGGAAGTGTGCGTTTTCACACTTCCGACCTCTTGGTTGATGGGGGATGGGAGAAGAGAGAGTGACTGGGGTCAGACTCGTCCTTGATTATGCTGGTGGCCTTGTTGAGGCAGCGTGAAGTATAAATGGAGTCAATGGAAGAGAGGTTGGTTTGTGTGATGGGCTAGGCTGCGTCCACAATTCTCTGCAATTTCTTGCGGTCTTAGATGGAGCAATGTCACTGATCAACAGAGGTGAATGCAAGAAGGATGATTCCGAACACAAAAAAAACAGGCCCTTCGGCCCTCCAAATCTATGTGGACCATCAACACAAATGCTATATAGAAACATAGAAACATAGAAAATAGGTGCAGTGTAGGCCATTCGGCCCTTTGAGCCTGCACCGCCATTCAATATGATCATGGCTGATCATCCAACTCAGTATCCCGTATCTGCCTTCTCTCCATACCCCCTGATCCCTTTAGCCACAAGGGCCACATCTAACTCCCTCTTAAATATAGCCAATGAAATCAACTACCTTCTGTGGCAGAGAATTCCACAGATTCACCACTCTCTGTGTGAAAAATGTTTTTCTCATCTCGGTCCTAAAAGATTTCCCCCCTTATCCTTAACCTGTGGCCCCTTGTTCTGGACTTCCCCAACATCGGGAACAATCTTCCTGCATCTAGCCTGTCCAACCGCTTAAGAATTTTGTAAGTTTCTATAAGATCCCCCCTCAATCTTCTAAATCCTGGCGAGTACAAGACGAGTCTATCCAGTCTTTCTTCATATGAAAGTCCTGACATCCCAGGAATCAGCCTGGTGAACCTTCTCTGTACTCCCTCTATGGCAAGAATGTCCTTCCTCAGTCTCACTATTTAGTCTCACTTTTTATTCTCTCCACATTCTGATCAACCTGCCCCAGATTCTACCATTCACATGAGCAGTAGGAATTTACCCCTGCAGGATGGAACTGCAGATGCTAGTTTACACCAAAGATAGACACAAAATGCTGAGGGGATGTTGCCACGTTAGTTCTGAGTGCATTCCTGCCACATTGTTTCCATCTCTCTGTATTATCAATCCCCTCATAAGATCATAAGTGATAGTAGTCATGACTTCATTCCAGCGACAACAGAAGGTTAAACCAGTATAACTAGAATAATGTATTAATTAGCATCCTCAACATAATTAGTTTCCTAATTTACATTCTTCTTTTCTGCTACTGGCCCTCACACCCTGATTCATACTCTCTTTCTCCCTCTGCCCTGCACTGCAATCTCACATAAGATCATAAGTGATAGTAGAATTAGGCCATTCGGCCCATCAAGTCTACTCCGACAAACGCTCATCATATGTTAACCCACTCATTCTTGTTTCATTTTTGCCACTGTTCTGAGTCAGAATTCAAAATCACAAAAACTAGGTAACATGGGTCATTGCCAGTTACAATTGCTTAATCCTTTGTTGTTACTGGAGTAACTTGCGGAAGAAGGCACAGGTAAAAATAATGTGCCAAGTTACTTCATGTGCGTGCAATCAAAGACTTTGCCTGTGAGGGAGGTTACTGAGAGGGATGACTGGGAACTTAGTTAAAGTGGTTTGTTATGAGGAATGGATTAAAGAAAGTGGATGTTGACGAGGGATTCCACAGTTTATGGTCTATGCGATTCAATGGTAGGGTAAAGGGAGTTTTCAAAGGACTGAATGGTTCGAGGTAGCTACAGATAGGTTGATGAAAGGCGATGAAGGAACTGAAGATGAAAAGATGAGGGATTTTCACACCCAACTAAGTTTTGGATAATCTCCGAATGGAGTCATAGCATTATGCAGCCCAGAAACGGAAACTTCAGCCCACTCCGTCCATTCCAACCATCAATCATCCATCGACATTAATCCTACAATAATCTGATTTTATTTCTCACCGCATCTCCCTGCATCAACTCTTCCCAGATTCGACCACTCATCTACACACTATGGGCAATTTTCAACAGCCAATTAATGTACCAATTCCAACATCTATCTGTAGGTTCATCAGTTGTGACGACTTAATCCATCCTATTACTTTTTGATTGCTATTAAAATAATTATAGTCATTGCAACTGATGTAGCTGAGCTTGAAAAGGAGGTAAAGAGTGAATGTACTGAATGCCAGGAGCATGTTGGAGCATTAACGTTCTGTGGACATTTTACTTTTGATATTTTGCAAGTCCCAAATGAATTGGATCATTTCTCTTGCCACTGACTAAGATAAGCACATCTGCTAAGGCAAGATCTAATCTTAAAATATTCTCATTTGTATGATAATTTACAAGAGCAAAATCACATGACAGTTAGAAGGAGTGTGAATCTGAAATGAATATGCCCTGAACTCTGCAGTGTCATGAGCTTGGATTTCAACGAAGAGCGGCAAGAATCGATGGAAATTATTCCCATTGGATAATGGAAAGCAGGGGTGGAAAACCCGGGGGGGGCAGAGGGGACACGCCCCCTCCCCCCATGTTTAGAGAGGTGGGGGACAACATCCCCCCAAGTTTTTCTGATCCCAATTTTAAAATCCCCGCTTTCCGCGAGGCAGTGGGGGT
The DNA here is from genome assembly GCF_028641065.1 of Leucoraja erinaceus. Taxonomy (NCBI): domain Eukaryota; kingdom Metazoa; phylum Chordata; class Chondrichthyes; order Rajiformes; family Rajidae; genus Leucoraja; species Leucoraja erinaceus. The sequence continues at coordinate 95,595,884 of NC_073380.1, read as the reverse complement.
GGGACTGTAGATCGAGGGCGCGATGATTGGAGGAGGGAGACATGGCACAGACCTGCGCCTCATCCGCAGGCAGGATCGATCCCGGCCAGTTCTCCCGAGTGCCTCCCCACACGGGTGGCCAGTGGTCAGCAGTCGCGAGATGTACCCCCAGACCCAAAGCCAGTGCAGAGAAACAGCACTAAACCCAGCCCAACTCTGCCTGTCCCGCCAGGTGAACCTGCCTGGACTTGAGGGAAATATGGCCAGTGTGGAGAAGCAGCGTTGGTGTTCCGTCAGTCTAGACAGGGCTGTAGTTAACCCGGTGAGACAGGCAGAGTCGAGCTGCATTTAGCACTGGATTGAGCCTCCGAAGCCTCGCGCGTGTGTGTGTGTGTGTGTGTGTGCGCATGCGCGCGCGGCCGCCAAAAAATCGTGTCCCCCCGTCCCCTCCATGTTTTGATAGCGAGTTCCGCTCTTGATGGAAAGTGTCAATTCTAGTAACTACCTGCAGAGTTGGAAATGCTCTCCAACTTCTATGGCTCCATCTGAACAACATTCCACATGCACCAATTAGGCAACCAGAGGAAAGTATGAACATCGAAGATCTGAAGTTCGCCAATGCTGACTCATTTTAAGATGCTGTTTGATCACTATTACATTTCAGCATTACATCCTCCAATTAGGTTGATATTCAGCTTTATGTTGTGGTTTAATATTGTCAAGTGTACTAAGGTTTTCTTTTGCATGCTATTCAATCAAATCAGATAATAGTTTAGTTGAGTTTAGTTTAGGTTGGTTTGGTTTACTTTAGTTTATTTTAGTGTGGTTTATTATTGTCAAGTATACCAAGGCACGGTGAAAAACTTGTGTTTGCGTGCTATCCAGTCAAAGAAAAAACTATACATAGTTACAATCAAGCTGTTCAGAGTGCACAGATTAAGGATAGGGGGTATAACATTTAGTGCAAGATAAAGTCCGATGGGATTAGTGACCAATGAGGCAGATGGGAGGTCAGGACTGCACTCTAGATGATGACAGGACTGCTCAGTTGCCTGATAATACCTGGGAAGAAACGCTCTGATTCTGGAGGTATACTTTTTCAAACTTTTGTGCTTCTTGCCTGGTGGAACAGGGGAGAAGAGGGAGTGATTAAGGTAATACTGACCCTTGACTAGCTGGTGGCCTTGTCGAGGCAGCATGAAGTGTAGATGAAGTCCATGGAAGGGAGATTGTTTTGTGTGATGGTCTGAGCTACATCCACAACTCTCTCCAATTTCTTGAAGCCTTAGATGGAGCTGTTCCCAAACCAGGCTGTGATGCATCCCGCTAAAATGCTTTCGGCGGCGCATCTATAGAAGTTGGTGGGGGTTGTTGGGACATGCTGAACTTCCTAAGCCTTCTAAGGCAGTAGAGGCATTGGTGTGCTTTCTTGGCCATATCATTGATGCGGCTGGTCCATAATAAATAGCTGGTGACATTTATTTCTAAGAACTTGAATCTTTCAACCATCTCTACATCAGCACCATGAATGTATACCATGCTGTCTGCACTGTTACGCTCCCTGAAGTCAATCAGAATCTCCTTTGTCTTGCTGACATTGAGGGAGAGGTTAGTGTCTTGGCACCAGGTTACACGATTCTCAATCTCCTTTCTGTACTCCGTCTCTTCATTAATTGATATCACGCCCACTACGGTGTTGCCATCTACAAACTTGGAAAGTGAGTTGGTATTTAGCTGTACAGTCATCCCTGCATAAGTATAGTAGGGGGTTGAGAATGCATCCTTGTGGAGCACCAGTGCTGAGGATTACAACATATAAATGCAATCAAGACCAACTTAAGTACAATAGGTAGAGCAAATTGAAAGATACAGAGTGAGTAATATAGTTCTCATCATTGTAGTGCAATAGTTCCAGAGACAAAGCACAATGTCTGCAAAAGGGTAGAGGTAAATCACACAGTACCCTGGTTTATGGAAGGACCATTCAGAAGCATAATAACAGGTGGAAGATGATTCTGAGTCTTGTGGTGCTCATTTTCAAGCTTTCATATCGTCTGCCCAACAGGAGCGAGGACAAAAATAAATGAACGCAGTGGGAGAATTCTTTGCTGCATTTCCGAGGCAGCATGGTGCAGATGGAGTTGATGGTGAGGTGTCTGGTCTGTGTGATGGACTGGGCTACATCCTTATATAACTCTGCAATTTCTTTCAGTCTTGGGCAGATCTGTTCCCAAACCAAGCTGCGATTCATCGCAACAATATACTCTCTTTGATGCGTCTTTAGAAGTTTGTAAGAGTCATTGGAGACATGCAGAATATCTTCAGTCTCTTGTGGAAGTAGAAGCTTTGGTGTACCTTCTTGGCTGTTGCTTCAATGTGGGTGGATCACAATAGATGGTTGGTCATTTTTAAGTCAAGGAATTTGTAGCTCTCAACCATTTCCACACCAGAACCACTCATGCTGATTGGGGAAAGGACTCCACCATGCTTCCTGCAGTCAATAACTAACTCCTTTGTCTTGCTAACAATGAGGGAGAGATTGTTATCCTGACACTAGAACACCTATAAACTCATTTAGCAAAGGAACCAGTGCCTCCTCAAATCGGGCACAGGCCAATCATAACTGAACATTTTCCTTTATTCCCCCGGAATATTTTATTTGCTTGTTGGTATGTTTATTTAAACAATGAGGGACTAGATTGTTTGTAAGGATCCTGGACACTAGGTTTACCTGCACTCTTCCAACCTCAACTCATGCTTAGCAAAGGAACGGAGGTTGGGCAGTTTGAACACCTCCTCGGTCAAATCGGGCACAGGCCAGCACTTCACTCCCCCTCCCATCCGCCTGATATGGTCCTGGGTGTCCATTTTAGGCCGCACCGGAAATTGGAGGAAACAGCAGTCATATTCCGTTTGGGGAGTCCCCCGGAACATATTCTCCCAATTTTAGTCCTTGCTGTTACAAAAGATGCTCCCACCCTGCCTTTGGTACTCCTCCTTTTGTTTATTTAACCCCCACCCCCGATCAGGTGAAGTGACTTTCGGCCCGAATTGCCTATTTCCTTCGGTGATTTGTGCAAGGACTTCTCCAGCTTTTCTGTTCTCGATGGGAGTTCCCTTAAAACACAGTTCTGACTAATGACTAATGAAAAATATTTCAAAAGCCTTGATAATAACATTTGCATTTTTCAATGCTTTGATAGGATAAAGAGATTCAAGGTCCAACTGAAATATTATGTTGCGATTCCATTTGCAATCTGGTCTTGTAAATTGGATACAGTTTAACCGATTACATTTCCTATGTTTTTAATTCAATGTTAAATAGGGAAACAATGTGAGTTATGCATCTTCAAATAATCAACATTTTTGAAATCTCTTGTATCCCGTCACAATTGGATTTTTCTGAGTTACCTCAGTCTTTGTGTCTTCCATTAATAGAAGCTCCACATAAAACACACCTCTGACAGTAAGAGACGATAATGGCTCCAGTGTAACCAGATGAAAAGTCACTGGCTTGGAAAACTGAGAAAAATGACTACTATGTCCCATCAGCCTATTCCAACATCTCCTGCAGGCATTGGATCATGTCAGGTCAAACGCACGGAAATAATGTGAGGTGTTTGAGTACATTTCATGTGAATGGGGAAGTTTCTTCAGTGCCAAGGGAGTGTTCCCTGGACACTGGCGATAGATCCGTCAGATGTATGAAACAGTAACTGATTCCTGGGATGTCTGGACTTTCATATGAAGAAAGACTGGATAGACTCGGCTTGTACTCGCTAGAATTTAGAAAATTGAGGGGGGATCTTATAGAGACTTACAAAATTCTTAAGGGGTTGGACAGGCTGGATGCAGGAAGATTGTTCCCGACGTTGGGGAAGTCCAGGACAAGGGGTCACAGTTTAAGGATAAGGAGGAAATCTTTTAGGACCGAGATGAGAAAAACATTTTTCACACAGAGAGTGGTGAATCTCTGGTATTCTCTGCCACAGAAGGTAGTTGAGGCCAGTTCATTGGCTATATTTAAGAGGGAGTTAGACGTGGCCCTTGTGGCTAAATGGAGAGAAGGCAGGGATGGGATACTGAGTTGGATGATCAGCTATTATCATATTGAATGGCGGTGCAGGCTCGAAGGGCCGAATGGCCTACTCCTGCGCCTATTTCTATGTTTCTATATCTCTATGAACAGAGTAAGACATAGAGCTCCACGTATATGCTCTGTCATGTAATAATTCACATCAGTCAGATCTACTCCTGACTTCAGTTCCACTTTTTTTTTGTCAGATTACAATAACCCTTAATTTCCATCCTGTCCAAAATGTATTTATCTGATCATGACCATGCAATGAATTAGCTTCCTCACCTCACTGGAGACAAGATTCGTGATGCTCCGAGAGAAGAAATTCTCCCTCATCACATTTAAATGCCACTATTCCTCCTAGTTCTAGATTACTGCACAAGGTGAAATATCCTCTCAACATCCATTCATGAGTCAAGAATGTTTTTTTTTGCCATATGTCCCGAAATGGAACAATGAAAATCTTACTTGCATTCTGATCAGCCTCTTCAAAATCTTACGTATTTCAATAAAATATCACGTCTTAGCCATTTAAACTATAAATATTGGTTCCTATTTAATCTTTTCTTGTTCTATAGTCGCTGGGGCCAATTTGGGTTTGGGGGGCATTTGGCTCATTATCCAAGTAACTACACAAGTTTGAGCTTCAGTAGCAAATACCAACAGATGAGAACATAAACTAGAAGTTGACCCAAACTATCATGGAAACATAAAAACATAGAAAATAGGTGGAACGGGAGAAAGCCATCACGACCATTCAATATGATCCCGAGTGTTCATCTAAAATCAGTACCCCGTTCCTGCTTTTTCCCCATATCCCTTGATTCCTTTAGCCCTAAGGGCTAAATCTAACTATCATGAAAACATCCAGTGAATTGGCCTCCACTGCCTTCTGTGGCAGAGAATTCCACAGATTCACATCTCTCTGGGTGTTTCCTCATCTCAGTCCAAAGTGGCCCACCCCTTATTCTTAAACTGTGACTCATGCTTCTGGACTCCACCAACATCGGGAACATTTTTCCTGCATCAAGCTTGTCCAATCCTTTAAAAATTGTATATGTTTCTATAAGATTTCCTCTCCTCCTAAATTCCAGTGAATACAAGCCCAGTCGACTCATTCTTTCATCGCGTGTCAAGTCGACCCATTCTTTCATCATAAGTTATAATCATAATTCTCAGTAAGCACAATATTGAAGGGAACAATTCTTTTGAATTATTTGTCCCAGAAAATCTAGGAGGCTGGATCTTGAAAGTATGCATAATTGAGACGGGTACATTTTTCATTGATAAGGGAATCAAAGGTCGTGGGAATAGGGTGGGAAAGTGAAAGTTGAGTTAGTATTGATCTTATTGAATGAAAGAGCAGGCTTGAGCGGCCAAATTACTTGTTTGTGACCTATTTTGGAGAAGTATGGTTTATGGTTATGTGGACTGAAAGCCAAGACGAAGATGTGCTTATAAGGGAATTCCTGTACACTGATAATCCTGTACACTAATGGACAGACGGTCTCATGCTTGCAAGAATGCAGACTAATAATCAGCATTAAGAAGACTGTTGTCATGGGTCAGGGCACTCCGCTCCCTTCTATAATCACCCTAAATACCACTCCGCTGCAAATTATCAACTAATTAATCTACCTAGGATCTACATTGATTGATGGTTTCTTGCAGGATAAGGAAATTAATTCAGATACAGGAATGATAAGAAATACCTTTGAGAAGCTAATCAAAAGGGCATGGAAGAATATGATCAAGACCAAGATAACTGTCTGCAAAACGTGCGTCTTGAGTATGTTACTGTACATCAGTGAAGCTTGGATGACTTACCCATATCAAGAATGGAAACTGAGCTTAAAGCTCTTGACCATCTCCACTTCAGTGCCATTGATTCAGTGCCATTGATTCAGTGCCAGACTTTACCTCCACTTCCTGAAGTTGGTGACCAGCTCCCTCGTCTTGCTGTTGTTATTCTTGGAAGTGCTTTGATAGAGGTGGATAAATTCATGTCTTATATAGATAGTGAATATAAAAGAAAGATAACAGATGATTGAGGAGGTGCATATTTAACATTTTGACAAGATAAAACAGTATTGCTTTGCTGAGAAATTGATTAGGATCTGGAACCCACTACCTGTCGAGATGATGAAAGTAGAATCAATCAATAGCTCCAAAATTGATTTGTGTAGGCATTGGAGAGATTAATTTGCAGAGCTGTGATGATAGAGCAGGAGAATGGACAAATGGTATCCTGCGTCATAACAATTTATAATCATATCCCTCCTGTTGCTTTTCATTTCTCATCAAACTCTCTCTGAAAGAAGACAAAAAGATATTATGTCTTATTATTATTAACAAAGTTTCTTCCCAGTTGTCATCAGGCAACTGAATGATTCCATCAACAAGTAGATTGTGGTCCTGAGCTACAATCTACCTTATTGGAGACCCTTGAACTATCTTTAATCGGACCTAACTGGACTCTATCATGCACTATACGCTATTCCCTTTATCCTGTATCTGTACACTGTGGACGGCCTGACTGCAATCATGTATAGTCATGTTAGTATAATCATGTATAATCTGGATAGCATGCAACAGAAGGATTTTCTCTGTATCTCGGTATATGTGACAATAAACTAAACTAAACTGATATCGTCACTCAAAAGAAAATTGAGGAAATGACAGATGTGACCAAGATCTTCCTGTCACTCAGTGCAATAATTTTTACAATTAAAAACATCAATTTTTTAAACTGGAATATTTATCCATGTCCACCCATATCAGGATGCATCACAGCTTGGTTTGGGAACAGCTGCAATCAAGACCGCAAGAAATTTCAGCGAATTGCAGACCATCGCACAAACCAACCACCCTTCTAGTCTGAAGAAGGGTCTTGACCCGAATTGTCACCCATTGCTTCTCTCCAGATATGCTGCCTGTCCGTCTGTGTTACTCCAGGATTTTGTGTCCACCTCCCTTCTATTGACTCTATTTATACCTTATGCTCAGCTCGGCAAGGCCAGCAGCCTTGTAATGGACTGTTCGAACTACTTCCCTCCGGCAGACGTTATAAGGTCTTCTACACCCGAACCTCAAGACTCAGGAACAGGTTAATTCCCAGAGCTATAGCGGCTCTGAACTGGCCCTGCTGTGTGCCCCCCACCCACCCCCCTCCCCCATGGACTGTCTCCCTCGGATGAGCCACAACTGCACTTTAGTCTGTTTAAGCTGTTTTAATGTTTTAATGTTCTTTTTACAAACCATGTTCTCAGGGTATCTAAATCTAAATTTTATTAGTTATTTAAGTTATGACATCGGATGGAAGCTGCAAACCAAATCTCGTTGCACTTATTTGCAATGACAATAAAATATTTAATTTTTATTATTATTATTATTATTATTATTATTATTATTATTATTATTATTATTATTATTATTATTATTATCAAGTTCAAATTGCACCCTAGTCACTCCCTCTTCTCCCCTCTCCATCAGGTGAAAGGTGTAGAAGTGTGAAAACAAACACCACCAGATTTGGAGACAGTTTCTTCCCAGCTGGTATCAGGCAACTGAATCATCCTATCACAACTAGAGAGCAGTGCTGAATTACTTTCTACCCCTGATGACCCTCGGACTATTCTTGATAGGACTTGCTGGCTTTACCTTGCACTAAACATTATTCTATTACCATGTATCTGTACATTGAAAATGGATTGATTGTAATCATGTATTTTCTTTCTGCTGACTGGTTAGCACACAATAAAAAGCTTTTCACTGTACCTCAGTACACATGACAATAAACTAAACGGAACCATATTATTATTATTATGTATATGCCCTTAGACTTACATCCCTGGAGCATCCTTGTCTATAGTGCCAAGAATTATTACTGCTGTGAAACTCTTCCCATACTCTACCATACCAATTATTTTTTTTTTTAAACTACATTCGTACGTTTTCAATTTATTTTTATTGCTTGCTTGTCTTAACATAATTTTCACTCCCCAGTACGACCGTGACTAATAGTATAATGGCATGTTAAAACAAGCTAGTTGGAAGTATAATGAATGAAATCATATATAAATCTGTGCGGGGGATGGAGGAACTAGAGACTGGGCACTTGTTCTCGAAAAATGTATTTTCGAAAAGAATTGAGAAGGAAAATAAGATTAGAAATCAGAAAGTTTCCCAATAAACATATACATTTATAGGATGTAAATTAAACCAATGATGACAAAATTACATTTTAAAGACAAATGGAAATCAAATCCTAAGATTATAGCAAATCTTTTTTTGTATAAGACAAGATTTGGACATGTAATTTAGGCTATAATTAACATTATCCTTGATTTTATACGATAGATTGTAATGTAGCTCAATTTTTCTTTTGGAAATCCTTTACAGAATTCTAGAACTTTGCATTATTTCCATGGAAGGCAATGATTAATGTACAGTTAAGAACAAACATACTTAGATTGATGAATTTGCATAAAAATAAGGGGTTAATGTAGGAAATGTGAAGCTAAGGAAGTAATACAATCTTTTTTACAACTGAGAGATGAGTGAAACCAAAGCATATGTTTTTTAAATGTGTAGGAAGGACCTGCAGGTGCATCTACTGAAGATAGACACAAAGTGCTGGAGTAACAATGGGTCATGCATCATCGTTGGAGGAAATATTGAAAGCTTTTTGACATGTTGGTAAATTCAATTCTATGACAAGAACAAGGAGCTTTCATGGAATCAAACTCACGGTGTAAACATGTGGGAGGAATCGGTACCGATTCTGGCATCAGTTCTGGAGAAGGGGTGAGATATTCCATTGGAATGGGCTTCAACTGAATCATGCTGGGACAAGTGTGCTGCTGAATCGCATAGAGTTGTTGACGTGGCCTTAGATAAGCTGCCACACCTGAGGCTGCTTTACAAGATAGGAGCCTATGGTATTCGAGATAAGGTAGAAGATTGGCTGATGGGCAGAAGGCAAAGTGAGAATAAAGAGAGCCTTTTTCTGGTTGGTTAGCGGTGTAGTTGGTTAGTGGTATTCCGTACGGGTCAGTGATGGGTCCACTACTTCTCATGTTAAATGTTAATGATCTGGATGATGAAACCGATGGCTTTTTGTCAAGTTTCCAGATGATACAAAGATGGGTGGAGGGGCACGTAGAGTTGCGGAAGCAGGGAGTCTGCGAAAGGACGGACATGTTGGGAAGGTGGGCTAAATAATGGTAAATGGAATACAGCATAATAATGTGTACGGCCATACACTTTAGGAGAAGGAATAAAGGTGTACACTACTTTCTAAATTGAAGAACTCAGAAGAAATGGAGGAAAATGAAAACCCAAGAAAATGGGAGATGCAGTCACACAACTTAGTGAGGGGGATATTGACAAGCAAAGTGGGATAGGCTGGGGCATAAAATGAAAAGTATGCAGCACAGAGCAAATTCAGTGTTAATAAATATGTTAAAAATCAAAGAAAATGACCTTTGAATAAATGTAGCACTTGCAGTAAGAAATGAGTAGACAGCACAAATGGCAACACATGAGTATGATCTAACAGTGGTTACTGAGATGCAGCTGCAGTGTGAACAGAACTGGGTGTTCATTACTCCAGGTTATATGATGGTCCATAAAGATAGGCCAAAAGAAAAGGGAGATAGGGTGGTGTTGTTGAGGAAGGAAGGTGTCAGAACAGTGTTATGATATAGCAGCAAATTGTCCTGCAGAATTGGTTTGGGTTGAAATCATGAGTAACAGGAGAAAAAAGACACTGGTGGGAGTAGTCTATACAAAGATAGATCAGCCATGATTGAATGTCAGAGTAGACCTGATGGGCCGAATGGCCTTATTCTGCTCCAAGAACATATGAACCCTATAGGCCTCCAAAATGTGACCTCAATAGGGCAGAATATAAATGGACAAAAATATCAGGCATATTTGAAGGGAACTGCAAATGTCATGGGAGATTTATATAATTCATTTGTTCTAGCATCAGAATTTGGCCATTCGGCCCATCCAGTCTATTCAGCCATTCAATCATGGCTGATCTATCTTTCCCTCTCAACCCCAGACTCCTGCCTTCTCCCCATAACCTCTGACACCCGTGTTAATCAAGAATCTATATATCTCTGCTTTAAAAATATCCACTAACTTGGCCTCCACAGTCTTTTACGGCGAAGAATTCCACAGAATCACCACCCTCTGACTAAAGAAATTTCTCCTCATCTCCTTCCTCAAAGAACGTCCTTCAATTCTGAGGCTTGTGTTGTGGGGATTGTTTTTAGACTGGAGAATGGGGAATAATACCATTTTTACGACGTTTTAATTTAGTTTAGTTTAGAGATACAGAGCAGAAACAGGCCCTATAGGATGACCAAGTCCACACCAACCAGCGATCGCTGCACACTACCTACTACAAACACTAGGGACATTGCTCCATAGCCCCATAACCAAGAGGAGACACAAGTGAGGGTCTCATCTATGATGGGAAAGGGGAAGCCCCGTTCCCTAAAGAATGAGGACATCTCGGATGTTCTAGTATGGAACACCTCATCTTGGGTGCAGATACAGCGTAGATGGAGGAATTGGCAGCAGGCAATAGAGTCCTTGTAGGAAACAAGGTGGGAAGAAATGTAGTCGAGATAGTTGTGGGAGTCAGTGGGTTTGCAATAGACGTCAGTCGATAGTCTAAAGAAAGGGGAGGGAGGTGTCGGAGATGGTCCAAGTAAATTTGAGTGCAGGATGAAAATTGGTGGTGAAGTTGATGAAGTCCATGAGTTCTGCATGGGTGCAGGAGGTAACACTGATGCTGCCATCAATGTAACAGAGATAGAGTTCGGGGATAGGGCCAATGTATGCTTTGAACAGGGATTGTTCAAAGTACCCTACAAAGAGGAAGGCATAGCTGGGGCCCATGTGGGTACTCATAGCTATGCCTTGGACTTGGAGGAAGTGGGAGGAGTCAAGGGAGAAGTTGTTGAGAATGAGGACCAGCTGCGATGTAGAGTAGAGTGTTAGTACAGGGATATTGGGTGGTTCTGCGGTCGAGGAAGAAAGGGAATGCCTTAAGGTCTTCCTGGTGGGGGATGGAGGTGTAGAGTGACTGAACATCCATAGTTGAGGGAGTGGGGGCTCGGAATGAGGTAGTCATTAAAGAGATGAAGGGCATGTGAGGTATGTTGGACATAGGTCAGGAGAGATTGGACCAGGGGGATAGGATGGAGTCGAGGTACATGGAAATAATTTAAGTGGGACAGGAGCAGGCAGAAACAATGGGTCTGCCAGGGCAGTTGTGTTAGTGGATTTTGGGGAGAAGGTAAAAATGGTCTGAGCGGGAGTGTTAGAGGCTGTATAGTGTTGGAGGCTGTGGAAGGCAGACTGCCAGAAGTGATGAAATCAGTAATGGTGTTTCAGATTAAGGCCTGGTGCTCATCTATGAGATCACGGTCCAAGGATAAGTAGGAGGAGTTGTCTGAGAGTTGTCGCCTGGCAGCCCCGTAGAGATCAGTACACCAGACTACCACGGCACCTCCCTTGTCGGCGGGTTTGATTATAACGCCAGGGTTGCTGCAGAGTGAGCGGAGGGCTGTACATTCAGAAGGGGTGAGGTTGGTATAGGTAAGGGGAGTGGAAAAGTTGGGACGGTCGATGTCACGCCAGCATTTAGAAATAAATAGGTCTAGAAAGGGTAGAAGGCCGTTCTGGGGAGTCAAGAAGAGGGAGCCTGGCGGAGGGAGGACAAGGGGGTCATCACTGGGTGGTGAGGTCTCCTTCCCATAGAAAAAAGGTACAGAACGTACAAATTCCATACAGACAGCACCCGTATCAGGATTGATCCTGGGTCTCAGGTGCTGTAAGGCAGCATCTCCACCGCTGCCCCACAGGGCCACCTGTGTGGAGTGGGTCAGGGATTTGTTCTTAGAATGTTACAGTACCTACCCTGGAAATAATGATTTTAGATTTGATCAAGAGTTGTGAGAAAGTACCTTGTGGCTAAAGGTCCCCTCAGAAGATTGATATAATAGAATTTCACATGCAGTTGAACACTGTGTCCTGACCTATAAAAGCAATCATGTCTTATGCCTTCTTCACCACCTTATGTACCTCTTGCCTCTTTCAGAAAAATGGATTTGAACTCCAAGGCCCCTCTGTTAGCACTTGTATGGGCTTGCAGGGAATTGATGGGATTACCTCCTTGCAAAGATTTGACAGAGTTAATCTATAATTAATGGGATTAGTTTATTTAAAAAGATGTTAACTGCTTGAGAACAGGTTTGCTGAACAGTGACAAAGAACAGTTTTTGAACTCAAAGTTACAAATGAAAAGAACCAAAGATCATAGAGCGGAGTATAGAGCGGAGCAAGATAGTCCACTCGTCGAAAAAGCGGTAGTAGGTCATGGGTAATCCTCATCGCCATTTCCGTAACCGGCTTCCGTCTCCGCTTCAATCTATGATCTTTGGTCGTGGCGTCCGCTCTATGATCTTTGGAGTGGACTATCTTGCTCCGTTGTATGATCTTTGTTTTACATCGAAGATAGACTCAAAAAGCTGGAGTAACTCAGCGGTTCGGGCCAGGCAGCATCTCTGGAGAGAATGAATGGGTGACGTTTCGGGTCGAGACCCTTCTCACCCAGGTGTTAGATAGAGTTAATTATTTTTATTTTGATTACTTATAATAGTGCCGTGCTCTAAAACTGCAGACGCTAGCTTCAGCTGCAGATGCTCGCTTCAGCTGCATACGCTCACTTCAGCTGCAGACGCTAGCTTCAGCTCCATACGCTCGCTTCAGCTGCATACGCTCGCTTCAGCTGCAGACGCTCGCTTCAGCTGCAGACGTTAGCTTCAGCTCCTAGCTCAATATGTATGAAATTGTTGCAATGCAGAACACAGTTCTGAATCGCTAAAGACCGATGCATTTCATTTGCCCAAGTGCGTGCCGCACGCAGGACTGTCGCGGTTCCTATTGCCCCTGTCCCACTTAGGAAACCTGAACGGAAACCTCTGGAGACTTTGCGCCCCACCCAAGGTTTCCGTGCGGTTCCCGGAGGTTGCAGGTGGTTGCCGGAGGTTGCAGGTAGTGGAAGCAGGTAGGGAGACTGACAACAACCTCCGGGAACCTCCAGTTTCCGTTCAGGACTGATTTATAACATCGCCCGGGGGGGGGGGGGGGGGGGGGGGGTATCGCCTCAGCGCAGAGGGAGAAGAGGAGGGAAGAGACTGCAGACCAAAGACTTTTGCCTCCATCACAGTGAGGAGATGCTGGGTGGTCTCACTGTGGTGGATGTTAATATGTGTTTATTGTTGTTTTTTATTGTATATATGACTGCTTAAATTTCGTTCAGACTTCGGTCTGAATGACAAATAAAAGGCTATTTTATTCTATTCTATTCTCCAACTGCAGATGCATCTACCGAAGATAGACACAATGTCCTGTATTCACTCAGTTGGTCAGGCAGCGCCAATGGAGAAAAAGGATGGGTGACGTTTTGGGTCGGAACGCTTCTTCAGATTGCATCAACCCAAAAAATCATTTTTGTTCAGAGATGTTGCCTGACCTGCTGAGTTACTCCAGCACTTTGTATCTATTTTCGAGTTGATTAAAATTGAGGTACCATGAGAATCTTCCTTTCAGCAGCAATACAGGTACGTGGACTCAGAAAGCACACAAAACATGAGTTATACATAAATTACACATAAATCCCACATGAAATCAAAAAGAAAAAAAAGTGTGCAATGTATTATTTCCCTTAGAGTCATAGAGTCATAGAGTGATACAGTGTGGAAACAGGCCATTCAACCCAACTTGCCCACACCGGCTACACTTGTCCCACTTGTCCCACTTGCCTGCGCTCAGTCCATATCCCTCCAAACCTGTCCAATCCTGTTTCCACAATGTATCACTCTATGACTCTATCACTCTTTGACACTAGGACCAAGGGAAATAATACATGGCACAGTTTTTTTTAAATCGTTTTGATCCCATGTGGGATTTATATGTCCCTTAAAAGGGCTGGTGTCTATAGTGCAAAATACTATTACGAAATACGTCCATGGCATTTCAAGAGCTGGTCCATAGTGTTCCATTGCCAAGGTAAGATTAAGATTGTGCAGGTCAGCTTAAGAAACTGATGACTGTACCAATTATACCAAGAACAACCAAGAACAGCCTTGGGATTAAAGTACTGCCTTTGCATAAAATAAAGTTCTGAAGGATGGTCTCGAACCGAAACGTCACCCATCCTTTTCTTTTGCCAGAGATGCTGCTGAGATACTCAAGCACTTTGGGTCTAACTTTGCTGAAGGAACTCAGCGGGTCAGGCAACATCTGTGGAAGGCACGGATTGATAACTTTTCGGATCGGACTCTTCTTTGGACTAAAGCACTCCCTGTCTTCACTCCTCCAGAGACTAATTCACTGCCTCTTCCGCAGTGGAAAGGATGTCCATTATATCTAACTAGCCCTTCCACCCCTGCAACGGACTGTTCCAGCTGCTACGGTCAGGCAAACGCCTCCGTTGCCATGCTGTGAGAACGGAGAGGTTGAGAAGGAGTTTCTTCCCAGAGGCCATTCGGACTGTAAACTCCTATCTCACCAGGGATTAACTTATTTAATGTTTTTCCTTCCACTCACAATAATATGTAAAAGAATATGTGATTCTGTTGTAGTTTGTTTGGTTGTTTGTTTATTTGTCTTTTTGCACAAAGTCCGCGAGCATTGCCACTTTTCATTTCACTGCACATCTCGCATGTGTATGTGACGAATAAACTTGACTTGACTTGACTTGACTTGATCTACTTCTGGGATTTCATATTTACATGATGGGTTCTTTAAGCAGTGAAATAATGCTGTCAATGAGGAAACTCCCTTGGAGCATTGCAGTATGTCCCACTCTGTACTCTCAGTGGAAACTACCGCAAATAATGGTCTTTCCCCCCCTACCACCCCCGCCCCCACTTCCACCCCACCCCCGCCCTCAGCCCTTGGAGACTTTCTTGTTTTAAGGGAAACAATACATTGTCATCTCACTGCATATAAAAGTTATTCTGGTTGCTTTTTCGGTGTCTAAATGACAAGTGTACTTCCTATTGAAAGGGGAACAATGCCCTCTCATTGCTATTTAAAAGCCGGTACAAAGTGTTCAGAAAACAACTCGATCTCCCAAGTGTACATACCCTACTTCTTGCTGTCTCTTCGGGTGTTGCAATTTGGGAAGTGTGACGTTTCGGTGGTGGGCTTGGGTACTACAGCTGTGCTTTACGATGATGTCACTGCTGGCTGGAGCTCATACTATGTGTAACCCTGCTTCCAGTGGAATGTTGGACTCGCTTCCATTTAGACAAGGGGATGCAATTTCCTGTCCAAGTTTTAAAATGCTCTTCCTTTGGAGGAAGAGAACACGTTTTCTGACTCATGGCCATCCTGTTACAGTCAACTGTTGGAGCAAAGTTTAATTTATTTTGCAGGATGCCACAAGTACGGAGCAAGTTTCGATTGAAAAAAATACGAGAATGCAGTTGGGGGATAAATCAGGTCATCAAGGGTGATGCCCCTGATTTTCAAAACAGCATCGTGCAGCCTTTAGCTGAACACGAAGGCAGCGTTTCAGTTTGGCAACTTATCAGAAAGGGAACATCTGCATTATGGGACAACAGGCTGGTTGTTGCAAAATTACTCCCTCCCTCAGATGCTGCTCTGATCCCCATCACTGGTTGACAGGCCTGGAAAGGCCTATTCCCTGCATCATTGGTAACAACTGAGCCCAATTAGCTGATGTCAGAATGGCCACCTGTATCTCATCAGCCTATTTCTTATATCCACCATGCTGAGCCTGAGCCTGCCATTGCCATGGTGAACTGCAGGGAGAAGCCTGAGATTGCTACACTTCCTGCTTGGAACATCAGGACTGAGCCGCACGGACACGCTGAGATCGCCAGTGCCATTGAACATGCGCCGTGTTGGTGAGGGACAGTGCCTCCATGCAGTCTTGGGCTTTCTTACTACTGTAGATGAAAAAAATCATATGAGTTCTACCTAGTAGGTTAATTGGCTTGGTTATGAATGTAAATTGCCCCTCGTGTGTGTGTGTGTGTGTGTTTAGGGGTGGTGGTAATGTGTGTGAATTACTGGTCAGTGTGGACTCAGTGGGCTGAAGGGCCTGTTTCTGCGCTGTATCTCTAATGTAAACTACTATGAGTGTTGGTGTGATCACTGCTGACCTTGATGCCACACCATGAATTAGGTGGTCACAATAGGAAACCCAGGGGCTATTGATTGGCATGTGAGAGAGATTAGTTACTGGGAAGTAAATTGGGATATGGAATTGCTTTGGGCAGAGAGACAATGGATCAAATTTCCATGGCATGGTGCTTGAACTGATGATCTGTTCTTTATCTGCTTATGAACAAGCCACCAGCTGGTGAGAAGACATGGTCTGCTAGTTGAACAAAAATCTGAGTGTGGGAGCCATGCTGGGGAAAATGACTCGCCATTAAACCTTGCACCACCATGAAGAGCATAGGAAGCAAGGAGAGTGCTGTTAGCGCAGTAAAACATTTCCAGACATTCCATCTTCTATCCTTCTTAAGAGGTCCATTGAGATTGAGGATAATTTGTTTCCAGTCTGGTTCTGTGGGTTGTGTGGTGGCTGACGAGGCCAATGTGGAACCTACAGACTCTTTCACAAGAGCAGGATGTGCAACGGGGTGATTAGGTGAGCGGTATGTCGGGTATAGTGCCCCTTCTGCAGCATGCTTCTGATGATGCATGTGCTTCTCAATATCAGTCCAAATCCTGTTCATGCACTTTAAGTGATCGGAGGTCAGAGCTTCTTTTCATTAACTATCAGGCTCTTTAACCGCCTTGTACAGCCTTAACCACGATCCCTCCACAGCACTGAACCACAATGGACTTCGTTGAAAGGCCATATTTCGGGTTTGCATGGTTTTGGTTTGGTTTACCAGTGTAATGGGCCTGACCCGCCTAGGCGACGTTTTAGGCGACTGCAGGAGGTTATGCATTCGCCACATGTTCGTGGGTGGTTGCCGGGGAGTCGCCTTCATGGTCATGAGGAGTTCCCGCATTCTGGGAACTAGTCGTGGCCTCATTATGGTCACCGCAAATCTTTCAACACGTTGAAAAATTAGTGGCGACTAGAATGAAGCCGCCAGGAAGAGTTGTTAGAATTCTTGTGCTATAGGTGGGTCGCCAGGAGGTCGAAGGTTCTCGTAGGTTGCAGCCAGTGCCGACTGGTGAATTTCACTGGCTCATTGGGGGGGGGGAAAAATACAAGCAGTAATTTTCAGAACCAAGGATAAGCGACCAGCAATGTTGATGTCCGCCGAGCTCCACAGCGTGTATCTCTGGCGTCTTAAAATATGTCTCCATTCCTTCTTTTTCCCCCCCCCCCGAACCTACCTTACACTGTGCTTTAGCTGCCTTAGTTACAGCGCCAACCTTCCTGCTTATCGTGGTATGTGTCTGTATCGCCTTGGCTTTGCATCGTGTGAATTTCACTCGGACAGCGCTCCCCCTGCTTGCCCTGTCCCCCGCCTGCATAACGGGCTGGTGAAGGAAGTGATGTATGTGTTCCACTCTGACAGTCGCCGTTCCAGTTGCCGGTTTTTCAGACCACTGCCGGCAACTTGACAGTCGCCTGAAAAATTGCCTAAGTGGGACAGGCCCGTAACTGCTAATTTATTGTATACTTATTTATTGGCCGGATGTTTTAATGTCCCTTTATTGCTGCAGGAAGTATTTTATTATTCTAGTGCATATGACAATTAGATACAATTAGATGCACCTTGCATCTTTTCCTCTGTCTGCCTGGAAATCTCCTCCCATAACATTCAGGAGTCTGGAATTGGGCACACAATATGTCTACTCAGTGGACCTAACACTGAGGTAGTTTCAAATAATACTTGACACCGAACAATTTTGTAGAGCTTAAAGAACAGACTTAAAGCTTTGTCAAAGACCAAGATTTTTTGAAGTGGCATAATGACACAACAGCTAGAACTGTTGACCTGCATCTCTGGTGACCCAAGTTCAATCCTGATCCCAATTGTTGTCTGCACATTGAGTTTCCCTACTTGGCACATGAGAGAAAAATCTTTACTGACAAATAAATAAATCGGCATGTATTCAGAAGGAATAGGTGATATTTTGGCTATCCCTTTTCTCTAATAATGGTCTGTTATTTTAGGAAAACTGATTGTGTCCGGCACACTACATTATTGCACTTTAGGTACCAGTATTCACTGATAAAATTCTAGGGTAATGCAATTTAGCAAGACAGGAGGTTATCAAAGTCTAAAGTCTATTCTGCCACTTCATGTTGAATTTGAAACCCAATTCCACATGCTTGCTGGGTCCCTCAATATTTTTGAATAACAGACATTTCTCAGGTATAACATTAATGATAGACTGTAGTGGCACCTAGTGGTGGCTTGGGGAAATACGAACCCTCGCTATGGGCTGGCGCCATCACGTGATCGCGGGTGTGTTTATTCCTCAGTTGACAGACAAAATATATATATATTTTTGGGTGACCCAGCATGCGGTTTTCGTATACTTCCTTTTGTTTGTTGTTTACAAATAAAGATTTATTTTACTCAACCTCCCTGTCTCGCCAAAATGGTGACCCCACCGGTCCGATCGTGATTTAGGATCCCAACCATGAATGCCGCTGAAAACCTCGATGCCCAGCCCCGCCCAGCAAAACGTGGTTGCCCTGAAACTGCCCGTTTTCTGGGCGGTATAGCCTCTAGTGTGGTTCATCCACATT
Source organism: Leucoraja erinaceus (assembly GCF_028641065.1). NCBI lineage: Eukaryota > Metazoa > Chordata > Chondrichthyes > Rajiformes > Rajidae > Leucoraja > Leucoraja erinaceus. Next base: position 95,577,042 of record NC_073380.1, on the reverse strand, counting down.
GAGGCCCAATTTGTGCTCCGCAATATCGTCACGGACGCCACCCACTATTTTTTTGTGGTTGGGGCAATCAGTCAGGAGACTGCCACCCGATTGTTGCCGTAACTGCAGAATCCGCCCACGTTTGATAAATATGAGGGTCTCAAGGCGCTGCTGCTCTGCACTTTCAGGCTCAGTTTCCACCCTTTATCACCTGGGGGTGGAGACAGTGTGGGGATTACTGACGCCTGAACACAGTCAAGACCGCGGACCGCTACCCTGTCCCACATATTCAGGACTTTACGGCTCACCTGAATGGTGACGCATTTTTTTCGAAGGTGGACTTGGTGCGCGGCTACCAGCAGATTCAAGTCCACCCCGATGTGCCCAAGACCACCATCGTCATCCTGTTCAGTCTCTTTGAATGGCTGCGGATGCAGTTTGGTTTAATTAATGCTGCTCAGGCGTTCCAGCGGCTAATGGATATGCTGTGTCGGGGGTTGGACCGTTTTTTGTGTACCTGGATGATATTCTGGTCACCAGCCGCTCCCACCAGGAACACTGCGCGCACCTACAGGTGTTGTTCCAGCGGCTTCAGGACCACGGGCTTGTTCCAGCAGCTTCAGGAACCCGCCAAGTGTCAGTTTGGCCTTTGCTCGGTTTCCTTCCTGGGGCACCACGTCACCTTGCAGGGCGCCGCCCCGCTGCCCGCTAATGTGGAGGCCATTCGGCAGTTTCCTCGGCCGCTAACCATCAAGGGGCTGCGGGAGTTTGTCGGCATGGTCAATTTTTACCATCGCTTCGTGCCGGCAGCGACCCGGATCATGCGGCCTTTGTTTCAGTGCCTGGCCTGTAAGCCACGTGACCTCGTGTGGGCCGCTGAGACCGCGGCTGCTTTCAATGGTGCAAAGGAGGCGTTGGCCAAGGCCATCATGCTGGTGCACCCGCGGACTGCTGCCCCGACCTGCGGCCTCGAGAGCAGAGCTACGGCACTTTCGACCGGGAGCTTCTGGCCCTTTATTTGGCTGTCCGCATTTTTTGTTATTTCCTCAAGGGCAGGCCTTTCACGGACCACAAGCCCCTGACGTTCACCTTTACCAAGGTGTCTGACCCCTGGACAGCTCGGCAACAACGCCACCTGCTGTTCGTGTCAGAGTTTACCATCGACGTTCAGCATGTGGAAGGCAAACTGAATCTGGTTGCGGACGCTTTGTCTCGCACAGTGGTCCCGGCCGTGGCATCTGTGGACCCCGGCGTAGATTATTCGGGGCTGGCCACCGCCCAACGTGTGGGTGGCGAAATGGACACTTACCGGACGGCTGACTAGGGGTTAACATTGGCTGATGTTCCGTCCCGTCCGGCAGGGGTGTCGGTCCTATGCGACATGTCCACTGGGAGACCACACCCTATCGTCCCCGTGGGTTGGCGGCGGCGTGTTTTTATCCCTGTCCATGGTCTGGCCCATCCTTCCATCCGGGCGACTTGTATGTTGGTGGCGGACATGTTTGTCAGGCAGGGCCTTCGTAAACGGGTTGCAGCCAGGGCCTGTATTCCCTGTCAGACATCGAAAATCCAGCTGCATATGCGAGCGCCGCTGCAGGATTTTGTGGTCCCCCCCCCCCCCTTGCCGTTTCCAACACAGGTTGGTGGAGCGCTTCCATCGGTATTTGAAGTCGGCGCTGAAGGCACGGCTCACGGGCCCAGACTGGGTCAACTAGTTGCCTTGGGTGTTGCTGGGTATCGGCATGGCCCCGACGGCGGATATGGACACTTTGTCCGCTGAGCTTGTGTATGGCTCCCCGCTGCGGGTGCCTGAGGGTTTCCTTCCTGCGGCTCGTGGGCTGCAGGAACCTACTTTGTCCGTGTTGGCGAAACTCTGCGAGAAAGTGGGCGGCCTGGCTCCCATTCCAACCTCTCGGAATTGGGCTGCTCCTGTCTACGTGCTGCCCGAGCTTATGGTCTGTTTGTGTTTTGCCGCAGGGATTCGCACTCCTGCCGCAGCGGACTTACGAAGATCCTTTCTGGATGTGGGTGGTCAGGAGCAGATCGTTTTGGTGGCTCGCCAAAAGCCCGCCCACATGGATATCGATAGCCGGTGGTGGTGGCTCAACCCCAACGAAGATGTCATCCGTTGGCTGTTCCGTGTGTGCCTGTTTCCCCTGTGACTTTGCCGATTCCTGCACTGCCGGTTGTGCCTGTTCCCCTCGTTCCCACTTGGTTTGGTCGCCTCATTCGGCCCCCCGATCGGTTCCTTACCTCGGGTTCTGGGGGGGGAGGGGAAGGACAAGTCCTGTAGCGGCACCTAGTGGTGGCTTGGGGAAATATGAACCCTCGCTATTGGCTGGCGCCATCACGTGATCGTGGGTGTGTTTTCGCGGGCTATTATTTCTCAGTCGACAGAGCTCCTTCTGTGTGGCAGAAACTATTATATATTTGGTGATCCAGCATGCGGTTTTTGTAATAATGATTAGTTTTACTCAACCTGCCTGCCTCACTATAAGACCAAGTGGAAAAAAATCACTGGGGATAGATTTTCATCCTCGCTTCCTCCATCGTCGTTCTTAATCATTGCCACAATTAATTGCTCCAAATTGGCAAATGTTTTTCAAACACCATATCCCCAGTAACACCAATCGCTAATCTGCAGATTTTTGCTGCTGTTATTGTAGTGCCATTTTCTGACACTTTTTGAAAGGCCTGGCTTTTACTTATAGACTGTGGCCTCTAGATTTTGAATATTCTCACTCAATCCATCTTGACAGCTGAAAACCTTGAACAATCCATCACTTATTCTAAAATCCAGGTTAAGTAATTTCCTTCTTCTCAGGAACACTATGCCAATCTTCACGAGTTCCTTGTGTCAGTTTTTTCCTGGATATTTGTTTGCACCTTTTACCTGCTCGGGGCATTTTCCACAATATTACCACCAAAAATCTCCCCAGCCTCTAATTGTTAGTGTGAGAAGTTGTGACTGGTGGCCACCTCCAGACCAAGTGACACATGAATCCAAGTGCCACTTAGATTGTTAATATGGCTTTGAGGAGGTGATTGACCAGAGTCTACTGTGGGGTGTCCAGGAGTGTTGGAGGACGTATTTAGCCTATCATCCTCTGAGGCAAGTGCTCCTGTAGTTCCTGTACTCCACAACTGGGGTATTGTGTGCAGTTTTGGTCCCCTAATTTGAGGAAGGACATTCTTGCTATTGGGGGAGTGCAGCATTGGTTTACAAGGTTAATTCCCGGGATGGCGGGACTGTCATATGCAGAGAAAGTGGAGCGGCTAGGCATGTACACTCTGGAGTTTAGAAGGATGAGAGGGGATCTCATTGAAATATATAAGATTGTTAAGGGCTTGGACACACTGGAGGCAGGAAACATGTTCCCGGTGTTGGGGGAGTCCAGAACCAGGGGCCACAGTTTAAGAATAAGGAGTAAGCCATTTAGAACGGAGACGAGGAAACACTTTTTCTCACAGAGAGTGGTAAGTCTGTGGAATTCTCTGCCTCGGAGGGCGGTAGAGTCAGGTTCTCTGGATGCTTTCAAGAGAGAGCTAGATCGGGCTCTTAAAAATAGCGGAGTCAGGGGATATGGGGAGAAGGCAGGAACGGGGTACTGATTGGGGATGATCAGCCATGATCACATTGAATGGCAGTGCCGGCTCGAAGGGCCAAATGGCCTACTCCTGCACCTATTGTCTATTATCTGTTAGATGTAGCTAAAGTTACCTGAATTCCAGACAAATATGTGCCCTTGATCTCACTCATGGTAAACCTGTAATGTTGAAGTGGCCATATGTAAAGATCATGGAACATGGTTCCATTGGGGTTAAGGTTTACTGAGCTGAATTTTGGAAGTAGAATGCAAGGTGCAGCATTGCTATATTGTTTGTTTACTTAGAACGAAGAAAATGAATTTCTCATCACGAGGTCTCTTGGTAAAGAAAGCTCATGCTATAACCATATAACAATTGCAGCATGGAAACGGGCCATCTCGGCCCTACAAGTCCGTGCCGAACAACTTTTTTTCCCCTTAGTTCCACCTGCCTGCACTCGTACAATAACCCTCCGTTCCCTTCTCATCCATATGCCTATCCAATTTATTTTTAAATGATACCAATGAACCTGCCTCCACCACTTCCACTGGAAGCTCATTCCACACCGCTACCACTCTCTGAGTAAAGAAGTTCCCCCTCATGTTACCCCTAAACTTCTGTCCCTTAATTCTGAAGTCATGTCCTCTTGTTTGAATCTTCCCTATTAAAGGGAAAAACTGATCCACATCAACTCTGTCTATCCCTCTCATCATTTTAAAGACCTCTATCAAGTCCCCCCTTAACCTTCTGTGCTCCAGAGAATAAAGCCCTAACTTATTCAACCTTTCTCTGTAACTTAGTTGTTGAAACCCAGGCAACATTCTAGTAAATCTCCTCTGTACCCTCTCTATTTTGTTGACATCCTTCCTATAATTGGGTAGTGTAATACATGTACAAATTTGACCGGGCTGGTGGATGAATAAGGTGTCCTATGAATGGGACTCTGAGAGTAGCAATGTGAAAGACATTTCCAAAGCTTGATACAAACCCTTATTGCTCTACTTGATCTCTCCTTCATGATGGGCACCATGGGACCAGTTGAGAAAGGGGAGAAACTTCAACTCAATCCAAACCATAAGAGTGGGGGCTAAAGGTAAAACTACCCAACACTTAATTCAGTGATTCTTTACACGGAGGTACACATGAGAATAAACTAAAAGGTTTTCCTGCATGCTAACCAGTCAGAGGGAAGGCAATACATGATAACAATCAAGCCATCCACTGTGTACAGATAAGTGGGAAAGAAAATAACGTAAATAATGTTTCGTACATGATTAAAGTCCGATCAAAGATAGTCTGAGGGTCCCCAATGTGTTGGACTGTAGCTCAGGACTGCTTCCTAGCTGTTGGTAGGATAGTTCAGTTGACTGATAATGCCTCTGTCACACTTAGGAAACCTGAACGGAAACCTCTGGAGACTTTGCGCCCCACCCAAGGTTTCCGTGCGGTTCCCGGAGGTTGCAGGTGGTTGCCGGAGGTTGCAGGTAGTGGAAGCAGGTAGGGAGACTGACAAAAACCTCCGGGAACCGCACGGAAACCTTGGATGGGGCGCAAAGTCTCCAGAGGTTTCTGTTCAGGTTTCCTAAGTGGGACAGGGGCCTTAACAGCCTAGATAAAAATGTCTCTGAATCTGGAGGTATGTGTTTTCACATTTCTATAACTTGGACCAGTTTCCAGGAAGGGTGTTTGAGATCAGTACATTGAACATAATTAAGAGGCAGCAAGGGAAATAGTGGGTGTCTGTGGGGAATGCTTATCATTCTGAATAGGATGCGACTGTATAAACTGAAGGGACTTAACAATCTGAATGCTGACGTGCAATACATGAAGTGAAAAACTATTATTGACTTCAGAGGAATCGAGTTGGCGGGGGAAACACCAGTTGTAATTTACACTGAAGATGAGTGGCTATGAAACTCCACATTTTGTCTATGTCTTCTCTTGTGCATGATCAGATTGTTCCTTGGTATATGCCCATGAGATATGTAATCTGTAATTAATGAAACCGTGTCTGGAGGAAGGAAATATCACCAGGGATCCTTTAAATAGAAAAACCACAAATATTAGCTGTGTTATATTATTACAGATAGAAGTCAGGAAATCCCTGTTAAACAGCTGGTCCGGAATAATTTTACACAGTCGCTCAACGAAAAGCTGTTCATGTATGGAGTTGACGGTTTAATCTTTGTCATTTACTGGAATAATGAGTATACTGCAGCATTTAATGATTAAATCAATTGTTCTTAAGAAGCTACATTAAACATTGGTGGCCTGAGCACTGGCTGTAAATTTGAATATATTAAATTGCTCGCAGTGACAGATGAGCTCTGCCACTTAATCGTGTAATTAGTACCCGTTTAACCTGATTATAAATATATTCTGACTTTTGGATCCAAATATCTGTGGTCCAGAAATCTGTTATAATATATGCGTAATGTCTGAATAGCTGGACTTTATTTATTGGTTGCTACTCAATTATTGTTCATCAGCCATTTGCAATTAATTTGGATTTAGTACAAGTGTATGGGATATGAAAGGGAATTGCTGACCTATTTTGTTTCTGTTCAGGCAGCACAGCAGTAGAATTGCTGCCTTAAGGGCCTGCCCCACTATGGCGACCTTATTTGTGATTTTAGGAGAGTCTGCGCTCGCCACAAGCTCGCAACAGGGTCGTAGGTGGTCACTATTAAGTCTCCTTTATGGTCGAGAGGAGTTCCTGCATGGTGGTTACTACTCACGGCCTCAGTTAGGTCGCGGAAAATTTTTCAACATGGTGAAAATTTCTCTGCGAGCAAAAATTGGTTGGCATGGAGAAAATCGATACTTTTGAACTCGTAGTGCAGTGGTAGCGGGGTCGCCATGTCATTGTACGTAGTCAAGGTAGCCGTAGATAATCTCCTTTGCTGACCAGGCATTTAATTGGCTTATTGGGGAAAAATAACGTTGGCACGAGTTTTCATAACCAAGGAAAACAGACCAGTAATGTTAAATGCCTGCTAAACCTCACAGCTTTGTATCTCTGGCTTATTAAAAGCTTCCTCCCTTCTACCCCCCCCCCCCCCCCCCCTTCCTGATCTTTTAAAGGACAGCGTACACTATGCCAGCCGTCTTGCTAACCTTTCTGTTCATCGCGGGTATCAACTTGGCTTTGCACCGTGTGAATTTCCGACACGGATTTGTAGGGCCGAGATGGCCTGTTTCCGTGCTGTAATTGTTATATGGTTAATTGTTATATGACAGTGCTCCCCTGCTTTCCCTGGCCCCCGCCTTTTCAATGTGTGTTCCGTGCTGACGGTCGATCCAGCTCACGATTTTTCAAGTGAGTACCCCCGAGCTTGTAGATCGCAGTTTGCTGAAAAGTCACGCAAGTGGGACAGGCCCTTTACAGCGCCAGAGACCCGTGTTCGATGCTATGGGTGCTGTCTGTAAGAAGTTTCTCCATTCTCCCTGCGTAGTTTTCCTCTGGGTGCACCAGTCTCCACCAACACTCCAAAGATGTGCAGCTTTGTAGGTTAATTTGCTTTGGTAAAATTGTAAATTGTCCATACTGTGTAGGATGGAGCTAGTGTGAGGGGTGATTGCTGGTCAGCATGGACTTGGTGGGCCAAAGAGACTTTTCACTAAATGTCTAAAAAAAGTTAGATTTAGAGGGATGAGCGGCAAAATCTGTTGTGAACCGCTCGACACGATTGTACAGCTTCTGGTTATTTTCCCAGCTCTCCCGGCATCGAGCCTTTCCTGCAATTGACATGCTGTGGTGGGCTCCTGCTGATGACTCCTGCACTGCTGGACAATGTTCAAGCTAAGTTCAACAATGGTGGCCCAGCAGTTGTTTTTTCGTTCTTGGGGAAAACAATTGGGCCTTTTCTTGGTGTTTCCATGAATGAACTTTGAACTATAACGATGCTATGTTGTCATGCAGTGTCGTTTATGAGTAGTCTGCAAAGGGTAAAGAATATATCTCAGAAACACAATAAAACATTTATACATTTTGCAACATTACGCCTACCATCACAACACTAGCCTACATTTAAACAGCATATAACACAATAAAATTTACCAAATCTACCGATGTGATAATTAGCAGGCAATGTTTCAAAATAAGTCATATACAGTACATACGTCAAAAGTCATTGAAGCATAATTAGGCCATTTGGCCCATTGAGTCTACTCCGTCATTCAATCATGGCTGATTTTCCCCTCTCAACCCCATTCGCCTGCCTTCTGCCCATACACCCCTACTGATTAATGACTTTAAAAATACCCAACAACTTGGCCTCCATAGTCATCTGTGACAATGAATTCGACAGATTCACCACCCTCTGACTAAAGAATTTCCGCCGCATCTCCTTCCTAAAAGTACGTCCTTTTTATTCTTGAGGCTGTACCCTCTGATCCTAGGAAACATCCTCTCACATCCACTCTATCCAGGCCTTTCACTATTCAGCAAGCTTCAATATTGATTTCTCCAACTTCAAGTAGCCCTTGTACCCACTCTCTCTCTGTGTTCCTCCCCATCCATGTGGTTATACCAGCCCTACTGCCCTACAGCTAACAATGGCCTGTTTATTTTATCATTGTTACTTTTTTGCATATTTCATTCATTTGCCTGTGGAGCAGTGATGAAAGTCAAGGACTAGAATAGTCGAAGCGCAGAGCTGGGAAGGTGTCCCTTGGACATAGATTGGAGCGAGTTGTTGGTGGGGTAAGTGAGATGTGATGTCCTTGGAGGTTGAAACCGAGCAAAGCCATGAGATACAAAATCTGTAGGAAGGAACTGCAGTTTAAACCAAAGATAGACACAAAAAGTGGTTCAGACAATGTCTCTGGAGAAAAGGAATAGGTGGTTTCAGTCGAGACCCTTCTTCAGACTGAGAGTCAGGGGAAAGGAAAATGAGAGATATAGACAGTGATATAGAACAAATGAATGAACGATATGCGGAGGGGCAGAGAGAGTGGATACAAGGGTTACTTGAAGTTGGAGAAATCAATATCAAGGGCCTGTCCCACTTGGGCTTTATTTGCGCCACATTTACGGGTCACGATGCAAGACATGCGTGTTGTAACGTGCGCATTGTGTACATTGCATGCGAATGGTGAGACGTGGTGACATAGGCAGTGATGCGCAGTGAGCATGCGGCGCCCCAGGATTTTAGGATGCTCAAAATCCCCACGCGCCACCTGCGTGACACGCAAATGACACCCAAGTGGGACAGGCCCTTCAGTATGAAGAAGGGTCTCAACCCGAAACGTCACCTGCTGTATTTCTTTTTGTTAGAAACAAAATATGGTTTTGGTGGCATGTCAGTGATGGGGTTAATTGATGGGAATGTTGGGTCGGGTACTTGTGCAGGGAGTGTGTGGTTGAAAGATAGGGGTATAATGGGGTAGAGTAAGGTGCTAAAAGGTGGAGAGAAGTCAGTTGTAGAAGGCAATAATAGTCAGTAAGGTGGGGTAAAGTGTTTGTGGGTGGTGGTGGGCCGTGTTAGTGTGGTTGTCTATCTGTGGAAAGTGTAGGCTGTTGTTGTTGAATGGAGTATGGTGTCGGTGTGTGTATCGACTTGGTCTATTCAGTAGAAATGTGTGGTTAAGGGATGTGCACTTTCACCTATTTTTGCATTCAGACTGCGTTGTAAAAGTGAAAGAAAACTAATTTTGCTTTCAACTTGTCTTGCTCTTATCGACTCCATTGTTTCAAGTTCAGAGTGAGACTTTCTGTCAACAAAAAGACTTGGCTGAAGATCAGAAATTAATAACTGCAGTTACTGTGCTGGTCTAAACGTGGTTTGTTTTATCTGCTGGAAAGTAAGAATAGGAGCTACGACTGTAATATGTATTAAACCGCAACATTTATTTTTGTTAAGGTTTGGTTAGTCAACTGAGTGTTAATCATAAATCACGTTGCTTAGCATCATTAGGATGAAGCCACAAACATTGATACAAAGTAATCACACATTCGCCTAGTGCTAATTTTACATTTCCACGGGCAGAAGTGAAAATCACATTTAGTTTCTCATGGTTTTGTTCTGCTACTGCTATCTTATCCCTCTGCACGTGATGAATGGAAAAAAAAATACTTTGGTGATGTGGCTCTTTAATTCAGTATTCAAACTGTAACAAGTTGGGCAATATGGACACTCAAACCTGATTGCCCTGTGGAAGGTCAAACCTGTCAGTGTGTTCCACTGACTGCTAGGCCTCTGGTAATTATAGAGCCTGATATTTGTCAAATTGCCCAAAAATACATTGGGGACATCGGTGAGATCCTGAGCCTGAAATAAAAGCAGAAAATGCTGGAAACATGGTCAGCCAGCATCTGTGGAAAGAGAAACAGAATGTAGGCATGGACTCCTTGTCACATGTAGCCACAGAATGAATTGCCGGCTTTGTCATTGTTAATATGTGATAGCTTCATGACAAGGTCAGGGAGGCCATCAATGCCTTTCACAATAGTACTTCCAGGACAGTTCCTAACCATATGTCTTTGAGTATGTCTGGTGAACTAATGTGTGTGTTAGACCCTGTTTACAAAGTTTGTTTCACATACTCTGAGCGATTCGAATGTCAGTATTAGGGTACAATGGTGTATCACCTATGTAAGGGATATATCATGGCACTGTGCAGAAGCCTCCTGCTTGGCTTGTCTTACTTTGTCATATTATTTAGCCTATTGCTTTCACCCTTTGTCATCGACGCAGATTCTATTTTGGAACTTTTCACTGTAACTAGTCGAAGTTCCCCATTCTGTATGAAGAATGTGCAAACAGACATGCTGGACTGAAAGGCCAGTTTCTGCATTGTTCGACCTTACAACCAAAAGATTATCAGATTAGTTGTAATGACCCCGGTTCAATCCTGGCCGTAGGCGCAGTTTGTGTGGAGTTTGCGCATACTCCCTGTGGCTGTGTGGATTTCTTCCAAGTGAACACAAAACACAGAACAACAGAGGAAGAAGGAGCCCTGCAGTCTATGCTGAACGATATCAATTTCGTTACCTGCATATATTCCATATCCCTCTATTCCCTGACTGTCCATGTGTCTGTCTAAATGCTTCCTAAACATTGCTATTGTATCTGCTTCCACCACTTCCACAGGCAGCACATTTCAGACATCTACCATTCTCAGCATAAAATATCTGTCTTGTACATCTCCTTTAAACTTGCCCCCATTCACATACTTATGTCCCTAAGTATTTGACATTTGACCATTTGACATTTCATCTTGGGAGGAAAAAGACTGACTCCATCCATGCCTCTCACAAATGTGTATACTTTCATCGTTGTCAGTCCTCAGCCTCTGGCACTGATTTTCTCCCATGTCTGGTACATTCTTCCCTGTGTATAGGGAATTGGAATAATCTGAGGGGAATACGGGGAGAATAAAAATGGGGTTAATGTCAAACTAGCATATGCTAATAGATGCCTGATTGTTAACATGGACTCAATGGGGCGATGTGCCTGTTTCAATGCTGGGTGACCTTATTATTCAATGAACCGACAGAACTGCTGTGTCTCTATCACAGGCATCCATGGACCATGGATAAGCCCTGCGTGAGAAGGAGAGACGGGGGAATTCAAAAGAGAGCAAAATATTATGAGGGAAAGCAGGAAGAGGGACAATGGAGGCATGGTGTGAAAAGAACAACTAGCAAGCAGTGACTGGAAGATGGGTTAAAGTGAGATGAAGAGTGAGAGAGAGGGAGAATGAAAATAAAGAGTGAGCACTAGGAAAGGAGCAAAAGGTACAGCTGAAGGAAGTTTGATAGAGAATAAACATGTGGGGGATAAAGGGATTGAAGGTGAAGTAAGTACATGAAATGGAGAGGAGGGAAGGAGAAGAATGGGATGAATGGAGGAGAGGAATGTGATTTATGATTAACACTCAGTTATTGAGAGGAATAAATATGGGAGGAGGAGGAGGATACCAAAGGAGGGAGGAGAAATAGGATTGCCAACTAGTCCCATAAAATCAATTTCCATCTTGTGTCTGCTTCACATTGTGTATAGAAACATAGAAACATAGAAATTAGGTGCAGGAGTAGGCCATTCGGCCCTTCGAGCCTGCACCGCCATTCAATATGATCATGGCTGATCATCCAACTCAGTATCCCGTACCTGCCTTCTCTCCATACCCCCTGATCCCCTTAGCCACAAGGACCACATCTAACTCCCTCTTAAATATAGCATTAATATATAGCATATAAATTGTGTTGGAAACCAATAAGCCCCAGAACAAGCCCAGGGGCATCAGGGCAGAGCTGAGACAATCATTGCCTAACATTGCAGTGGCAGAGTGGCAACACCAGGGGTATCAGCCAAAGCTGGCCTTTATTCTGTATAACGTTCCTGACTCAGACATCCTGATCCGTTCTCAGACTGGTCCCAAGCTGAATTATTCTGACCCAGAACGGCTCTGTTCAGGCCATCAGCGGTCAATGCTGTCGGCTCATCATTGACCTCAATGTGATTGAGATCAATCTGATTTTACCTCAAAGTGACCCTCCAGCAGGTGCTTCCAGGAACTGTTGTAACCATTGCAGTTTTGCAGCAGCCCCCAGGACTTAAATGTCCGTCTTTGACAGCTGCTATTGTGAGGGCGGGGCCTGGCCGAACACTTGTATTTAATCGCTGGCAGCTGCTGCGGCAGGAAAGGGACAAAGGAGGGAGGGAGGGAAGGAAGGAAAGAGTGGGAGGAAGGAATGAGAGTGAAAGGGGTGCGGGAAGGGAGAGAGAAAGATAGAGTGTTGGCAACGCCACTTCGAAAATGAGTGAGAAATTCCAACAGCAGGGATTAGACGCACACACTGTTCCTGTGATTCATTAAACTGCAGGATACAGAGTGAATGTACACTCCGAGCTTGCAGTTAGTTCAGGAAACAAGATCAAGGCAGCCCTCTAATGGTGGGTGGCTTGTATTGTACTTGACTATGCTGTGTTCATGACACACAGAAGCACTGACATCTACAGACCACTAACAAAGATGCAGGGAGTGTTCTGTTTACCTACTTGCATCCAAATAAGTGCATTAAGCTTATAGAAACATAGAAAATAGGTGCAGGAGTAGGCCATTCAGCCCATCGAGCATGCACTGCCATTCAATATGATCATGGCTGATCATCCAACTCGGTATCCCGTACCTGCCTTCTCTCCATACCCTCTGATCCCCTTAGCCACAAGGGCCACATCTAACCCCCTCTTAAATATAGCCAATGAACTGGCCTCAACTACCCTCTGTGGCAGAGAGTTCCAGAGATTCACCACTCTCTGTGTGAAAAAAGTTTTCCTTATCTCGGTCCTAAAAGATTTCCCCCTTATCCTTAAACTGTGACCCCTTGTTCTGGACATCCCCAACATTCTGAACAATCTTCCTGCATCTAGCCTGTCCAACCCCTTAAGAATTTTGTAAGTTTCTATAAGATCCCCCCTCAATCTTCTAAATTCTAGCGAGTACAAACCGAGTCTATCCAGTCTTTCTTCATATGAAAGTCCTGACATCCCAGGAATCAGTCTGGTGAACCTTCTTTGTACTCCCTCTATGGCAAGAATGTCTTTCCACAGATTAGGAGACCAAAACTGTACGCAATACTCCAGGTGTGGTCTCACCAAGACCCTGTACAACTGCAGTAGAACCTCCCTGCTCCTATACTCAAATCCTTTTGCAATGAATGCTAACATACCATTCGCTTTCTTCACTGCCTGCTGCACCTGCATGCCTACTTTTAATGACTGGTGTACCATGACACCCAGGTCTTGTTGCATCTCCCCATTTCCTAATCGGCCACCATTCAGATAATGGTCTACTTTCCTGTTTTTGCCACCAAAGTGGATAAACTCACATTTATCCACATTATACTGCATCTGCCATGCATTTGCCCACTCACCCAGCCTATCCAAGTCGCCTTGCAGCCTCCTAGCATCCTCCTCACAGCTAACGCTGCCCCCCAGCTTTGTGTCATCCGCAAACTTGGAGATGTTGCATTCAATTCCCTCGTCCAAATCATTAATATATATCGTAAATAGCTGGGGTCCCAGAAATGAGCCTTGCGGTACCCCACTAGTCACTACCTGCCTTTGTGAAAAGGACCCGTTTACTATTACTCTTTGCTTCCTGTCTGCCAGCCAGTTCTCTATCCACATCAATACTGAATCCCCAATACCATGTGCTTTAAGTTTGTATACTAATCTCTTATGTGGGACCTTGTCGAAAGCCTTCTGGAAAGTCCAGATATAACACATCCACTGGTTCTCCCTTATCCACTCTACTAGTTACATCCTCGAAAAATGCTATAAGATTCGTCAGACATGATTTACCCTTCATAAATCCATGCTGATTTTGTCCAATGATTTCACCACTTTCCAAATGTGCTGCTATCCCATCTTTAATAACTGATTCTAGCAGTTTCCCCACTACCGACGTTAGACTAACTGATCTGTAATTCCCTGTTTTCTCCCTCCCTCCCTTTTTAAAAAGTGGTGTTACATTAGCTACCCTCCAATCCTCAGGAACTACTCCCGAATCTAAAGAGTTTTGAAAAATTATCACTAATGCATCCACTATTTCTGGGGCTACTTCCCTAAGTACTCTGGGATGCAGTCTATCTGGCCCTGGGGATTTATCGGCCTTTAATCCATTCAATTTACCTACCACCACTTCCCGGCTAACCTGGATTTCACTCAGTTCCTCCATCTCATTTGAACCCCGGTCCCTTGCTATTTCCGGCAGATTATTTATGTCTTCCTTAGTGAAGACAGAGCCAAAGTAGTTATTCAATTGGTCTGCCATGTCCTTGTTCCCCATGATCAATTCACCTGTTTCTGATTGCAAGGGACCTACATTTGTTTTAACTAATCTTTTACTCTTCACATATCTATAAGAGCTTTTGCAGTCAGTTTTTATGTTCCCTGCCAGTTTTCTTTCATAATCTATTTTCCCTTTCCTAATTAAGCCCTTTGTCCTCCTCTGCTAGTCTTTGAATTTCTCCCAGTCCTCTGGTAGGCTGCTTTTCTGGCTAATTTGTACGCTTCATCTTTTGTTTTGATACTATCCCTGATTTCCCTTGTTATCCATGGATGCACTACCTTCCCTGATTTATTTTTTTGCCAAACTGGGATGAACAATTGTTGTAGTTCATCCATGCAGTCTTTAAATGCCTTCCATTGCATATCCACCGTCAACCCATTAAGAATCAATCGCCAGTCTATCTTGGCCAATTCACGTCTCATACCCTCAAAGTTACCTTTCTTTAAGTTCAGGACCCTTGTTTCTGAATTAACGATGTCACTCTCCTTCCTAATGAAGAACTCAACCATATTATGGTCACTCTTGCCCAAGGGGCCATGCACACCAAGACTGCTAACTAACCCTTCCTCATTACTCAATACCCAGTCTAGAATAGCCTGCTCTCTCGTTGGTTCCTCTACATGTTGGTTTAAAAAACTATCCCGCATACATTCCAAGTAATCCTC
The DNA here is from genome assembly GCF_028641065.1 of Leucoraja erinaceus. Lineage (NCBI taxonomy): Eukaryota > Metazoa > Chordata > Chondrichthyes > Rajiformes > Rajidae > Leucoraja > Leucoraja erinaceus. The sequence continues at coordinate 95,562,010 of NC_073380.1, read as the reverse complement.
TTCCTCAGCACCCTTGCCAATTTGATTCACCCAATCTATATGTAGATTGAAGTCACCCATTATAACTGTTTTACCTTTGTTGCACGCATTTCTAATTTACTGTTTGATGCCATCCCCAACTCCACTACTACTGTTAGGTGGCCTGTACACAACTCCCACTAGCTTTTTCTGCCCCTTAGTGTTTCGCAGCTCTACCCATATCGATTCCACATCCTCAAAGCTAATGTCATTCCTTTCTATTGCGTTAATCTGCTCTCTAACCAGCAACGCTACCCCACCTCCTTTCCCTTTCTGTCTATCCCTGCTGAATATTGAATATCCCTGGATGTTCAGCTCCCAGCCTTGGTCACACTGGAGCCATGTCTCTGTGATCCCAACTATATCATAGTCATTAATAGCTATCTGCACATTCAACTCATCCACCTTATTATGAATGCTCCTTGCATTGAGACACAAAGCCTTCAGGCTTGTTTTTACAACACTCTTACCCCTTATACAATTATGTTGAAAAGTGGCCCTTTTTGATTTTTGCCATGGATTTGCCAGCCTGCCACTTTTACTTTTCATCTTGCTACCTATTGCTTCTACCCTCATTTTACACCCCTCTGTCTCTACGCTCACACATTTAAGAAAACCCTTTCCCTTTAACTCCATCCTCCACTATCCCATTCGACACCCCACCCCCCTTATTCAGTTTAAAACCACCCGTGTAGCAGTGGCAAACCTGCCTGCCAGAATGCTGGTCCCACACCTGTTAAGATGCAATCTGTCCCTTTTGTACAGTTATAGTGTCTATTCTAATGCTCACCAATTTATTTCAGAAGAGATGAAAAGACTGGATGTACTGGTAAAAATAGATTGTCGTTTCTCAGAGGGGAACACTCTCAGATCTGAGCACGATCTGTTCTATATTCTGCACTCTGTATCTTCCTCTTTGCTCTATCTATTGTACTTGTGTTTGATTTGATTATATTTATCATTGGTGTATTGTGTGGAATTTCTACATTCTCCCTGTGACCATGTGGGTTTCCTCCCGGTGCTCCAGTTTCCTCCCACATCTCAAAGATATGTGGGATTGTATGTTAATTGCTCCCTAGTTTGTAGGGAATGGGATAACATACTGTAAATGGCTGATTGATGGCCAGTGTGGACTCAGTGGGCAACAAGGGCCTGTTTCCATGCTGTATCTCCAAACCAAACTATATCTGATCCGTTTGAATAGCGTGCAAAACAAATCTTTTCACTGTACCTCGGATACATGCGACAATAATAAGCCTAAGCCTGTTGGGGAAGTCCAGAACAAGGGGTCACATTTTAAGGATAAGGGGGAAAACTTTTAGGAATGAGATGAGAAAAACATTTTTCACACAGTGGTGAATCTGTGGAATTCTCTGCCACAGAAGGTGGTTGAGGCCAGTTCATTGGCTATATTTAAGAGGGAGTTAGATGTGGCCCTTGTGGCTAAAGTGATCGGGGTATATGGAGAGAAGGCAGGTACAGGATACCGAGTTGGATGATCAGCCATGATCATATTGAATGGCGGTGCAGGCCCGAAGGGCCGAATGGCCTACTCCTGCACCTAATTTCTATATTTCTAAGTTTGAGGTGAAATTTGAGGTAAAATCTATGCAGGCACAGCATTGCAGTGCCATGGGAATTGTGCTCTGTTGCAGGTCTTGTCTTTCATATGTAATGTGAAGCAGTGGTCTCTCCGGTGAATGTGAAATAGCCAGAAGATCGTTTCAAAGAAGAGCGGAACGGGTGCCTGTGCCTGGCCAATTCATCCTCGACTGAGACTGGCTGAATGTATTACCTGGTTGTCATCATTACTGTTGGGTGGTAGTTTACGTTGTCACTATTTGTACTTCCTGAATGACACCATGACTGCATTTCCGAAGTAGTTTCAACCTAAGGCTGCAAAGGGTATAATACATAGCAAGGCTTTCTTTCTTTCTAAAGCTGTGTTTATTCTCCGCACTGCCGAGAGAATGGATTACTGACGTCTGGTGTTTCAATTTGTGACGCCGACTCATGGATATTATGCTCCAAACCTTTATCGTCTGTGGGACTTCCTGCTCGATGTTTCACTGTTTTGATTCACTCTGCTGAGATTGTTTGACTTCATGCACACAAACAGGGGTTGTTGTGAGAAATAAAAGTGCAGCCAAACTGCCTGGAACTAGAATCACTGACTTTGGATGCGTTTCAGGTTTGGTGGCTTTTTAATGTGATCACACAGAAAATCCAATGGTGACATAACTGAATGGCAATTTCATCATGCAACATCATTTATTCCATTGTCAGATATGATGGCACGTTCGCCATTATCATTTTTATAAGCATTGGGATGCAGTTTCATTCTCCTTGTTCCTTTAGACCATTATTTTCCCTTTTTCTTCAGCTTGCTTGTCGGAGGTTCATGTTCCTGTTTTACGCAACTGTTGGAAAGACAAAAGGCATCTATGGAGGTCGAATTATTCCAGAATTCAATGTGAGAACATGGACAGGCAGCATTTTGGGTTGCAGTACTTCTTCAGACTGAGTGTGGTAGGGAGGGAGGTGATAAAGCTGGAAGAGAGGTGGGGCATGATAAGACCTGACAAGTGATAGCTGGATACAGGAGATTTTTTTTGTATATAAACAGAGTTGAACAAAGTCCATAGATGGAAAGGAAAAAAATGTGAGATGAGGACAGAAGAGGTTAAAAATAGTGAATCCAGAAGAAGGTTTGTAGGTGGGGGGGGGGCCAGGGAAATGGGAACATTTGGTGCCAATCCAGGTGGGACACACGGGAAAAAGAGGGGGGGGGGGGGGGTGGGGGGATGGAGGGGGGGGGTTTGTAGTTTAGTTAACTAAAATTAAATAATTCAATGTTCATACAAGTTAGGTTGTAAGCTACCCAAGCAGTACTAACCTTTAAACAACCGTCCTCCTGCTCACATGCCTCCCCCACCTTTATTCACCCCTCATCCTGGATTTGCACACATTTCTCCCCTTCCCCTCCCCGTCCCCATTTACTTACATTCCCTCCTTGAATCGCAATTCACACCTCTTCTATCCTTTATTTCACACATCCATCAATCTCCTCTTTTAAAAATATCCAATAACATGTCTACACAGCTGTGGGTGGCAAATAATTCTGCACATTCACCATGCTCTGGCTCTTTGGAGGCCTGCATGTGAGTACCATTGGGGTATTTTTTACATTTGTAGTTTCCTAACTCTACCCACAAGGATTCTACATCTTCTGACCCTACGTCATTTCTGCCCAAGAATTGGATTTCATTTCCCACCAACCATGCCACCCCACCTCCTCTGCCCACTTGCCCACCTTTTCGATAGAATTTGTATGCTTGAATGGTGAGATCGCAGTTCTGATCCACTTCCAGCTACCACTCTGATGCCCACGTTGAACCCATCAATTTCTAACTGTGCAATAAGGCCATCTACCTTGTTTTGCATATTGAGAGCTTCACACAACACTTTCAGTTCTGCATTCGCCTCCCTTCTCAAATTGGTCCCCGTGTTGGCTGATGTTAGACTCATAGCATTTCTCAAACTTTCTGTTCTATTTCTTATTCTGGAGTTTTCAGTGACCTCTCCTGTGCTGTCCTTCCTTTTAACTTTATCCATTAGTGGGTCCCAGTCATATGGGAGGCCTAGTCCCCAACACAATGCGCACCCCCAATGCAATAATCTACCACTCACCCATAGCCTCTAACTGTGCAGGCATGGTTCATTTTCCCCTCCTTCGCCAGCACTCCTTCCCCCTCCTCTTCATGTGTGGGAGGGGGAGGAGGGAGGGGGGGTGGGTGGGGGGGGGAGGAATGTGCGAGCAGGTGTGTGGGGGGGGGGGGGGAACTTATGGGGGAAGGGACGTGTGAGTGGGGGGGGGAGTGTGTGGGAGGGGGGGGGTATCATGGGGGAGGGGGCAGGTGCCTGTGAGGGGAAGGGGCTGGAGCTGGTGGTGTGAGGGGGACTCACAGTGGACACTGGTCGCTGGTCATTCTCCTCCACTGTGATCAGTCTCCGCATTCCCGCTTGGTGACATAGGCGACACCTCCGACTCGGCGTTGCTGCCGATCCCTTCGAAAATTGTGTCCGGTTGGAGACCTCCGCTGGCCACCTATAGCGCCCCTCAGTTAGCTTTTACAATATACCACCAATCGGGGAAAAAAACTTATAGCACTTGCAATACAGGCGAACGGTGAGTAAGTTGGCTAAAAATCATAGCGCTATCGCCTACCGTTTTGCGCAAATAGAAAAGCCGCGCAAACTGGAAGAGCACAAGATCAGAGTTTTAGTTATAGATAGATAGACAGATAGATTTCTCAATCTGTTGATTCTATTCACTAGTTAGGTTAAATCCCTATCTACAGCCCTAGTTATGCAATTCACCAAGACCATGGTCCCAGCAGGGTTCAGGTGGAGTGTGTTCCTTCTGAGCAACTCTCTCATTCCTCAACACTCATGACCGTGCCCAATGAATTCAATCTAGATCCCCCACGCCAATCTTTGAGCTGCATGTTTAATTATCTAATCATGTTGATCCTATGCCAATTTGCTCATGGTTCAGGTAGCAATCCAGATCTTAATTTCATTTAAGGTACACAAAAAAGCTGGAGAAACTCAGCGGGTGCAGCAGCATCTATGGAGCGAAGGAAATAGGCAAAGTTTTGGGCCGAAACCATTCTTCAGACCTTAATTTCATTTAGTTCAGCTTAGAGATACAGTGCAGAAACAGACCCTTTGGTCCACATGTAATACTCAAGGAACATACATAATAAACAAAATCAATAAATTAATACCACAATAATGTGGTGTAAAAACCTTGAACTTGGTGCAATCAATGACATTCCATGGAGGTTCATATTTGATGTTAGGGCTGTATAGTTTACAAGAGCCTGATGATCGTTGGGAAGGTGCTATTCTTGAACTTGGTGGTGACTACTACCTTCTTCCTGATGGTAGGAATGAAATGATTATGTGGCTCGTGTGATGTGGGTCTTTGATGATATTTGCCGTCTTTTTGAGGCATCGCATCTTATAGATTTTTTTTTTTTGATGGCGGAAAGGTCAATACTAGTGATGGACCAGGCAGAGTCTATCATTTTCTGCAGCCTCTTTCATTCCTGGGCGTTCGAGTTACCAAATCAGTCCATGATGCAACCAGGCACAACGCCCTACCTGCAGAATTTCATGAGAGTATTCGTTGACATACTGAATCTCCTCAATCTGTTAAGGTAGTAGTGGCGTTGATGGGCTTTCTTTGTAAAGTCTGGGATCTCTACGATAACCATCACACAAACAAAAAAAATACAATGACTTCATAAAACAGACAACCACCTGCATGTTGCAGAACAGTATGTAAATAAGTTGTTTAAATTAAATATCTCGACTGAAGAATGGAAGGTGGTTTGATCATTATCAACTTTGCAAAGGGGAAGTGAGCAGGTCTAAACATTCATTCAGGGATTGCCCAAGAGAGGGACATTTTGTGGGAAGCACTGACACGCTCAGAACTTGCCCCAAATGAGGAAGAATTGAAAGAACATTTCAAAGTCCTGATCAGATCACAATCTTGGCACCTCTACCAAGAGCGATCAAGGCGACCCTCCACAGGGGTCACAAAAGTCCACCAAGCTCTCTGCAGAACTATTTGAAATCATCCCCAATGTACTTATTAATTCATTTTAAGTTTAGTTTAGAGATACAGCATGGAAATAGGCCCTTCCCCCACCGAGTGTGCGCTGCACACTAACACTATCCTCTACATGCTAGGTACAATTTACAATTTTACCAAGCCAATTAGCCTACAAACCTGTCCGTCTTTGGAGTGTGGGAGGAAGCCCAAGCACTCAAAGAAAATCCATTGGGTCACGGGGAGAACGTACAAACTCCCTACATATAGCACCCGTAGTCAGGATCAAACCCGGATATCTGGCACTGTAAGGCAGTAGCTCTACAGCTGCACCACCTTAAGCTTTGCATAATTTTGTACCTGAATGAGTAGGTTTATTGGCCAAGTATGTACACATACAAGGAATTTGCTTTGGTGCTCTGCTCGTAGATAACAATGCAACATACAGTAAACCATTAAGAATAAAACACAAAACATTAGGAATAAAACACGATAGTTTAAATATGTGAATTAAATAAAATACCAAACCAAACAAGGCTACCGACTTTTGGTTATTGAGTGGGGTGCATTCATTTCTACTGAATCTTCTAACAGCCATGAGACTGTACATCTCTTGAATAGTCAGAACTACAAGGACTGGTTTGAATTGGGTTCTACATTTCTAATTCAAAATAATTGAAACTTAATTTTTTCTTTTTTTTTTTTGTTTATTTTATTAGAAGTTAATACAGCACAAAACAGTACAGTGGCACCTAATTTTAGGTGCCAACTATGTAATACCGTAATCCATTCTATGTACAACCTCTAGTTTTATGTTATAAACTGAAACTTAATTTTTTCTGAGTTGACTATATTCCTTCCTGTTCAGTGTCTCAACTAGAATGTGAAAAGTTGCAGTGTGCATTTTGTTCTTTCTGCTGTCGATTAGATCATAACTCATCTTTAATGTTATTGAATCGGTTCACTTTTAGATAGGAAAGTCATTCAACGTGCACCCATTATCCATCCTTCCCATGAATGCTCGGTGATTTACAGACAAGAAGGTGTCATTTTATTTAGAAATTGGGTGTTTGAAGCTGAAATAAATCTGCTGATCTATTATGGAATCACATTGGTCTCTATTTTTTATTAGTTTATTTAATATCACTTTATTTACTCAAAGGTCAAAATAATTGAATGATATTTCAGAGGTGTGAAATATCAGGTCTTGTCTTTCAGTTTTTCAGATCAGATACAGATTCAGATTTGTTTATTGTCGGGTACACCAGGGTGTAATGAAAGTCTCAGTTCACAGAAAGCTTATAGAGTAAACAATAAATAAATTGGATACAACAATATATACAATGATGAATGTAAAGCAACAGAATGATGCAAAGATTTTCAACCAAGCATTTGACACTGCATTCCTCTGTATTCAGTGCTGTGTTTTTTTCTTAAAGCAGCAGACAGTTGAACATCTATTCTATTTTATAAACATGCCTCTATTTAGATGCTGGTTGCTGATACCTTTATTTAGTACCAGCATCCCGTGTGAGGAAAAAGTTCACAGTAATAAGTCATAGTTAGTACTGACAAATATTTGACGGCAAAGTTTCTGGAAAAGACTTGCAACATTTTTCATCTTTCTGTATGCTGAATAATGGCACCACAGAGAAGGCCATTCAGCCCATTGTGTCTGCTGTCTTGTTTGGAAGAGCTATCCTATTACTTCCAGTTGGGGTCAAGGGAAGAGCGTTCATGTCTCGGCCCTGTTTCTACCCATCTTTCCTCCACCACGCACAAGAAGCACAAAGCCCTGGCTGAACAATTTCTAATCTTGTGATGTGGACTCAATTAGAAGAAGACCTCCAGTTGATGATAATTTCCCATTGTTCTGCAAACTTTTCCACTTAGAATTTCCTTTTAACATCACACATTACAGAAACAATTCCTTCAGCACCGCTGAATCCACACCAACCGTCTAGCACCCATTTTTGTAATGTGCAAATGACTGACGAGGCTGGATTGTTAACTTAGGAACTCAAGTAATCGAAGGAAACCGAGGAGAGATTTAGCTCTGGTTTGTAAAATTATGGAGATTTTACAAGGAGGAACAAAAGGGACACATTGTGTCCAACATTTTGTTTACTAGCTTTGTAGCCCACCTTTCCAAACCAAGAACTCAACTGCAATTTTCAACTCTGACTAAATTTTCAGACTTGCAACAATACTTCAAACATGATTGTACCCTAAATAAATCCTTGCTTTCTCAGGAAGTTCAAAGTTCTGTCATAAAAGGTAGCAAGATATGAAAGATTTTTTTTCTCCCCAGGGAGTGAAACTCACTGCCCTAAACATTGTTGAAATGAGTGAACTGGGAGCTGTGTACCGATACTGGCAATTAGAGTGGCAAATTGTACCTCCACATTGAGACTGAACAGCTATGTAGGCAGTGGTGCATTGGACCTGTTTGTGCATCACATTTCCACAAATTGACCAATAGGTTATCATTCCACCATGCCTTGAGAGAACCAAATAGAGAGATGAGGCCCAGTCCTCCTGGTGGTACAGTGTCGCAGTGGTAGAATTGCTGCATTGTAGCACCAGACCCCTGGCTTTGATCATGAGTACAGTTGCTGACTGTACGGAGTTCTACCTTCTCCCTGTGACAGCATTGGGTTTTCTCCGGGTGCTCCGGTTTATTCCCACACTCCAAAGACGTACAGGTTTACTGGTTAATTGGCTTTGGTTAAAAAATTGAAATTGTTCCTGGTGCGTAGGATAGTGCGAGTGTGTAGGGTGATCGCTGGTCATCGCGGACTCAGTTGTCCACAATGTATTTATACCGTCTAAAGTCTACATTTTTAATGTTGTAAAATAGATGCCTCATGTCTGAATTTTATCCTCTGAAACATTTGGAAATGCTAACCAGCAAGAATTGTCTGTTGATGCATCACCGGCTTGTCTAAAGAGAAGGAATCTAATTATTATCTAAATGGTGGCCGACTAGGAAAAGGGGAGATGCAGCGAGACCTGGGTGTCATGGTACACCAGTCATTGAAAGTAGGCATGCAGGTGCAGCAGGCAGTGAAGAAAGCGAATGGTATGTTAGCTTTCATAGCAAAAGGATTTGAGTATAGGAGCAGGGAGGTTCTACCGCAGTTGTACAGAGTCTTGTTGAGACCACACCTGGAGTATTGCATACAGTTTTGGTCTCCAAATCTGAGGAAGGACATTATTGCCATAGAGGGAGTGCAGAGAAGGTTCACCAGACTGATTCCTAGGATGTCAGGACTGTCTTATGAAGAAAGACTGGATAGACTTGGTTTATACTCTCTAGAATTTAGGAGATTGAGAGGGGATCTTATAGAAAATTACAAAATTCTTAAGGGGTTGGACAGACTAGATGCAGGAAGATTGCTCCCGATGTTGGGGAAGTCCAGGACAAGGGGTTCACAGCTTAAGGATAAGGGGGGAAATCCTTTAAAACCGAGATGAGAAAAACTTTTTTCACACAGAGAGTGGTGAATCTCTGGAACTCTCTGCCACAGAGGGTAGTCGAGGCCAGTTCATTGGCTATATTTAAGAGGGAGTTAGATGTGGCCCTTGTGGCTAAGGGGATCGGAGGGTATGGAGAGAAGGCAGGTACGGGATACTGAGTTGGATGATCAGCCATGATCATATTGAATGGGGGTGCAGGCTCGAAGGCCTGAATGGCCTACTCCTGCACCTAATTTTTATGTTTCTATGTTTCTATGAATGGGTAACGGTTTGGGTCAAAACCCTGCTACATCACCCATTCCTTCTCTCCAGAGATGCTGCCCGCTGAGTTACTCCAACTTTTAGTGTCTATCTTTGGTTTAAACCAGCATCTGCAGTTCATTCCCACACATCACCAACTTGGTTTGGCTCAACAACAGAAAGCTATGATTTCAATGTTTTATTTTCTCACCAAAACCTGTGAATATGTAATTGAACAATCTTCACAACCAACATTTGTTTGTAGGAACGTGTCGCCATTCGAGAAAAGTGCCGGAACTCTGTTTGCTCGGGCATGAGAATGTAACATAGGGTGTTAACTGTTACAGGAACATCACTATAATATCTCAACCAAACAATGCTATTTGACTAAAGAGTAAGGGATACTGTATCCCAGTATCCCTGGTATTAGTACAAAGTATTTAAAAGAATGTCATGGTTACACTGCTTAAATCCCCAATGAGCCATAAATGATTTGGTCTTCCTATGCCTGCATTTGTTTAAATGTCTCTGAGATTGTGGTCCAGACTGCCCTTTGCACATCTCCAGATGAATGATGCTGTTAAAAGTTGGCGTAAACGGGAATAGCGTAACATTGGATATATTTCTAGATGTGGACATTCCTGGCAGAAGGAAAAAAAAACAACTTTTTGGTGGGATTTTCATTTGCCCAGGCACATTTTTCCTAATGAAAACTCCCTCACATGAGATCAGCAGCAGTGCGAGATATAAGATTTGGCTGCAGTAGGATTTCCAACCCCAATGGACTGATAAAAACCAAGAGTTCTTACTTACTCAGAGAACAACCAGTTATTGCAAATCCTTTTTCCCAGAAATTGTTATTTAAAGAGCCAACATTCAAACTGTATTCTTTGTCCTTGGTGAGTGTAATGACTACAGTCCTAAATATAGTCCTGGTTGTTCCATTACTGGAAGGATGTAGACACTTTGGTAAGGGTGCAGAGGAGGTTTACCAGAATGCTGGCAGGATTAGAGGGTATTAGCTATAAAGAGAGGTTGGACAAACTTGGAATGTTTTGTCTGAAACACCAGAGGGTTGAGGTAAAACTTGATGAAGTATATAAAATTGTGGACAAGGTAGACTATCAGAACTTTATTTCCATTGTAAAAACATCAACGGTGAGAGGGCATAGCTTCAAGGTGATTAGGGCAAAGTTTAAAGGAGTTGTGCAAGGCAATGTTTTTTACACAGAGGGTGGAGGATGCCTGGAAGGAGTTGACAGGGGTAGTGATAGAGGCAATTACGATAGTGGTGTTGAAGATTCCTTGAGATAGGTGCGTGGAAATACATGATTGGAGGGATATGGATCATGTGCAGGCAGATGAGATGATTTTATCTTGGCATGGACATAATGGGCCGATGGGTCTGTTCCTGAGCTGTACATTTCTTTGTTCTATGTGCCACACTTTGTTTTATCTATAGTGGCTAGGGTCACTCAAGATCATTTCAGGTTGTTGCTGGTCTCTGCCACACCTCATAGTCAAGATTCAAGAGTCATGTGTTTAATTGTCACATGTACCGGCAATGGAACAAATTAAATTCTTACTTGAATACAACTTAAAGGATGCAAAGGATACAAAGGACATATATTATCACATACACCAATTTGTGTAGTGAAATTTGACATGCCATTGCAGCACACGAATAAAGATAAGACACAACATTAAAGAATTTAACAACAAACATAAAAAGGCCCGCTAACACAATGACATAAAGAAATATATAATAATCGATCATACAATAAATTGATAATCAGTAATACTAGGTAATCAGACATAATGGTGCAAAATCGAAGTCCGTACTGCACCAAAACAAAGTACATTAAAGATCATAGATGCTGCGGTAGTGGGCAGTGGTGTGTGGCGTTCAGGAGCCTGATTGTTGCTGAAGAGAAGGTGTTCTTGAACCTAAAGATCACAGTTCTCGGGCTCCTGCATTCTCTTCCCAATGGTAGTAGCAAGATGAGTAAACCCAGGGTGAAGTGGGTCTTTGATGATAATTACTGCCTATTTCAGGCACTGCCTCCCTGTAGATCTCTTCAATGGTGGGGATGTCATTACCATTGAAGTCTACAATCTATTGTCCTGGGTGAAGGGATACAAAATTGCTGGAGAAACTCAGCGGGTGCAGCAGCATCTATGGAGCGAAGGAAATGGGCGACGTTTCGGGCCGAAACCCTTTGAGTATAGGAGCAGGGAGGTTCTACTGCAGTTGTACAGGGTCTTGGTGAGACCGCACCTGGAGTATTGCGTACAGTTTTGGTCTCCAAATCTGAGGAAGGACATTTTTGCCATAGAGGGAGTGCAGAGAAGGTTCACTAGACTGATTCCTGGGATATCAGGACTGTCTGAAGAAAGACTGGATAGACTTGGTTTATACTCTCTAGAATTTAGGAGATTGAGAGGGGATCTTATAGAAACTTACAAAATTCTTAAGGGGTTCGACAGGCTAGGTGCAGGAAGATTGTTCCCGATTTTGGGGAAGTCCAGGACAAGGGGTCACAGCTTAAAGATAAGGGGGAAATCCTTTAAAACCGAGATGAGAAAACTTTTTTCACACACAGAGTGGTGAATCTCTGGAACTCTCTGCCACAGAGGGTAGTTGAGGTCAGTTCATTGGCTATATTTAAGAGGGAGTTAGATGTGGCCCTTGTGGCTAAAGGGATCAGAGGGTATGGAGAGAAGGCAGGTACGGGATACTGAGTTGGATGATCAGCCATGATCATATTGAATGGCGGTGCAGGCTCGAAAGGCCAAATGGCATACTCCTGCACCTAATTTCTATGTTTCTATGTTTCTATTACACTGAAACCAACAATGTCCTTGTCAGATACATAACCAGAAAAAGGTGGGGATGTTTAGCAGGTCAAGAGAAATAGAATTGGCATTAATATCAGAGATAAGGAATTGCAGATTTGGGTTTACAAAACAAGCACACAGAGGAGTGCTGGAGTAACTCAGCAGGTCAAGCAGCATCCCTGGAGAACATGGGTTGGGACCCTTATCAGTCTATAGAAGGTGCACAAGCTGAAATGTCATCTATCCATGTCTCCCTGGGTTGCTGCCTGACCTGCCGAGTTACTCCAGCATTAAGTGCCTTGGTTTCATTAATGTCAGTTTCAGCATAGCAGTACAGAGGTAAACTGAAATGCAGTTCTGTGAAGTCTCAATGTGACTTTATTAATGGTGTTAGGGTGACCAAATGTGCAGTTTTAATGCCATCAATCAGTAGTGAAGCAATTTCTAGTTTTTTAGCTGCTGGGCAGAGGAAACAACAATACTATTAAGGTACATTAATATTTTAAGTTAAATGCTGGAAACTAAGGAGAATCTTAAAAGATTTTATGGTGTTTAAGTACAGAATTTCTGGAAACTATTGGTAATCAAAAACAAATATTAACAACTTTTCTGAGTGATTGTACCCTGGGAAATCATTTTGACATAAATATATACTAATAACTTTGATTGGGAGCGTAGGAATTATGTTTAGTAAGTTTGTCGGTAACATGAAAGTTAGTCGAATAGATAGCAAGGAAGAATATACCACCTCACTCTTGTTGTGATCATACTTCAACTACCAATGCTCAGCCCAACTGTCCAATTGATCTATCAATCTCGGGCTACAGCAGGATATAGATCAATTGGAAAGTTGGGCTAAGCATTGGTGGTAGGAATTCAATCACAAACAAGAATGAGGTGGTATATTTTGGAAAGTCAAATAGAGGTGGAATATCTATATAACTAAAAGTCTCATCTTGACCACCTCCTGCCTATTCTGTATATTGATATAAGAAAAAACGCTACCCTTTATTGCCATGATTTTTGGCCATCTTACTCACAGTCCTTCTCCGCTGAGGCAGCCCTGTGGATTTCTCAGACCGATAAAAAAGAAAAAAGTTATGAGTGTTGAAAAAATCTTGAGATCAGCTGATTGGTCCTCTCACCTGCCAATCACCATGATGAACGTAATTCCCCTTCTGGGGGGGAGGGGGGGTGCAGGATTATAAAACCCCGCATGCCTGGACATGATTCTAAGTTAACTGTGAGACTGCAATTTGCTTGCAATAAATGATTTGTTAGCCCTTAACGAAAATTCAATTAGTTGTTTGGCCTGCCATGTGCTTGAAACTGCAATGGAAATGGAAATGAAATGAAAATTCGATGAGTTGGTTGTCCTGCCCTGTGCTCGAAACTGGAATGGAAATGGAAATGAAATGAAAATGCAATGAGTTGTTTGGCCTGCCCTGTGCTTGAAACTGCAATGGAAATGGAAATGAAATGAAAATGCAATGAGCTGTTTGGCCTGCCCTGTGCTTGAAACTGCAATGGAAATTGAAATGAAATGAAAATGCAATGAACTGTTTGGCCTGCCCTGTGCTTGAAACTGCAAAGGAAATTAAATGAAAATGCAATGAGCTGTTTGGCCGGCCCTGTGCTTGAAACGGCAATGGAAATGGAATGAAAATGCAATGAGCTGTTTGGCCTCCCCTGTGCTTGAAACTGCAATGGAAATGGAAATGACATTTTGGCCCACATTGGCCGAGAAACCAGTCCTTTTTGCCCAAAATGCCCGTTTTAGCCCAGGAGGAGCATTTTGGCCCAAATGGCCTGTGCCAGGCCAGGAAAAGTCCAGAAAAAGTGCCTTTCACTGAGATTTCACTCTTTTTGGAAAAGTGCCCCTTCAGCCCACCAGGCATGTACAAGCTCAGGAGTCCCTTCGGCCTTTCAGTAAGTATTCCCCCTGCAAGTATTAAATCTCACCCCAGTATATTCTCCCTCCCTTCATTGGCTCCCTATGAGATGCAGGCCAGGATAGACTTTCCTCCTCCATTGCTGTGATCTGCAGAAAAAGATGAAAAATGTCTAGAATTGATTCTCCACCCTCTCTCACAGTCTCTCACCTGTCTTGGGCAGAATTTCTGGCCATTTCCGAGCTGCCAGCCCACCAGGCCTGAGTGACTGCGATGCCAGCCCAACAGGCCTGAGTGACTGCGCTGCCAGCCCACCAGGCCTGAGTGATTGAGCTGCCAGCCCACCAGGCCTGAGTGATTGAGCTGCCAGCCCACCAGGCCTAAGTGATTGAGCTGCCAGCCCAATAATCCATTTGGCCCACAATGTCGATACTAGACCTCTGGAAAACAGTCCCTTTGGCCCGCAACACCCTTGCTAGCGCTCCAGAAAGCCCCCCCCCCCCTCCCCACTGGCCATCAATATTGGAAGTGGTGGAGAGGTGGAATATTGCATTGGGGGACAAGCCCTCCCGTGTGAACATGTGATCCAATGGGTCCCACTTAGTCTAGTGTACAATAAATGGAATGTTGATGAACAGAATAATCAAAGGGTTAGAGTCCATAGTTCTCTGATACTGGCAACATAGATTGATAGGGTAAAGGTGAAGAACGATTCATGGCTCGATGGTTCTTTATTGTTACCTATGCACTACTCAGTGAAGGTATATGGCATGCTTTTCATGATTGGTGGGGGCATTGATATAAAAGACGGGACGCTATGTTGGAAATTTACCAAAACTATGTAATAAATAATTATAATAATAAATACCGTTCATTGTTATTTGAACCGTAGTTCAAACAAAATGTTGTTTCTGCAGTCATACGAACAAGAAAAAAACCAAGACACACAATTAACAGAATTCACACAAACATCCATCACAGTGAATCTCCAAACACCTCCTCACTGTGATGGAAGGAAAAGTCTTGTCTCTCCCCTGTTCTTTATTCTTCTCTCGATGTTAAAGCCACCGGCGGGGCGATGGTAAGTCCCGCGGCCGTTAAAGCCGCGCCAGGCGATGTAAGGCCCCGCTCTGGGTTGTTTTTAACCACGCGATTCGGGCGAGAGAAGTTGTTTTTACATTTGTGTTAAAACGGTACCTAATAATGCTATGTTTTTTTTGCCACCTTATTCGCCATTCTCAGCACATCCAATCGGTGGTATAATACAGAAGTTTTTGAGGTTAAATCGTAAAAACCGCGCATGCGCAGATTGGTCAATCAGTGCCATGCAGTGGAGGGTTAGAAGAGGCCCTGGTCCCGTCTCTCTCTCCCTCACTCACTCCTCTCCCCCGCCCGCCCTCTGCAGCAATGGTGGTCCCCCCCTCCCGGGTGAATGGCTGCGACCATCTGTTTCTTCCACTGCCACCACTGCTGCTGTGTCAACTCGCCCTCACGGCCTTCTCAGAGGAGATCTTCTCCAACAGATCGTCCAACAGACTTTCGGAGGGACCCCAAGCAGCCCAGCCCCTCCCCAAGCAGCAGCAGCCCAGCCACAAGCAGTTGGGAGAATGGGTGAGTGGTGGAATGGGTTGTGTTGGGGGAACGGATGAGAAGTGGAATGGGTTGCGTTGGGGGACCAAGCCTCCCATGCGACTGGGACCCAATGGGTCCTACTTAGTCTAGTACATGTATAAGATTGTGAGGAGCACAGAGAGGATTGGTAGTCAAAATCGTTTTCCTATTGTAGACACCATAACTAACAGGTTTAAGATGAGAGGAAGGAGTTTTAAAAGATCATGACACAAGCCATCCTCCTTTCCATTGACTTCGTGTACACTTCATGCTGCCTCGGCAAAGCTGCTAGCATAATCAAGAACCTGTCTCATGCCAGTCACACCCTCTTCTCCCCTCTCCCCTTGGGCAGCATGTACAGACGTTTGAAAAGGCATACGTCCATATTCAGGAACAGTTTCTTCCCAGCTGTTACCAGACAGCTGAACGGTCCTCTCATCAGCTGGAATGTGTTCCTAACCTTCCATTTACCTCACAGGAATCCTTTAAACGATCCTTAATCGTACTTTATCAGACTTCAATGTTATATCTTTTCACTAATGTTGTACCGTTTATCCTTTATCTGTGCACTGTGAATGACTTGATTGTATTCATGAAGTCTTTACTTTGATGAAAAAACAAGCAAAGAAAAGCTTTTTGTTGTACCCTGGAACAAGTGACAATAATAAACTAAACTAAACAAATAGCAATTTGAGGGTTAGATTTTTACAGTGTGGTTGATTTTTGAAACATGACCTTGATGGAATCAAATATTGTTACAGACACAGAAATCAGCAAAGCTTAAAAGAATGCTGTGGTAATGAAATCAAATGTCAGTGGGCTAAAATATCGGCATAGATGTGGTAAGGAGCTCTATTGCAAATCAAAGAGAATATGTATCTGGTTAGATGTAAATTACAAAAAGCAAATGTTATAGAGGGGAAAAACCAACTAAGGTTGTGCCTCATGAATGAGTCATTTGAGGAACTCAGCAGGCCAGGCAGAATCTATGGAGAGAATCGATTGGCAATGTTTGGGTCTGGATCCTTCTCCAGACTAGATGAACTTCAATTATAACGCTGCTAAGGTTGAGATAGATTTTCTTTCCACAAGAAAGAGAGAATCATGTGCCCTTTAACATGTTTGGAGTATAATTTAATTTCTCCTAAAATGTAGTTTATAGATGGAGATTGTCATCCATTGGATCCAAGCCAGCTCTGTTAGTCCCATTGCCTCTCTCCTTATTTCCCTCTGCTCTGTAATTTATTTTTTGGAGGAAAGATGACAACCACATTAGTTAAGTTTAGAGACACAGCGTGGAAACAAACCGTTCGGCACACTGTGTCCGTGCCATTCGCACCGATCAGCGATCACTGTTCACCATCCTACACACTGGGGACAATTTACAATCTGTACCGAAGCCCATTAAAACCTGTACGTTTTTGTAGTGTGGGAGGAAACCGGAGCACCTGGGGTAAACCCACACGGTCATGGGGAGAACGTACAAACTTCATACAGACAGCACCCATAGTCAGGATTGCACTCGGGTCCCTGGCACTGGTATGCCCCTGTCCGACTTAGGAAACCTGAACGGCAACCTCTGAAGACTTTGCGCCCCACACAAGGTTTCCGTGCGGTTCCTGGAGGTTCCCGGAGGTTTTTGTCAGTCTGCCTATCTGCTTCCACTACCTGCAACCTCCAGCAACCACCTGCAACCTCCGGGAACCGCACGGAAACCTTGGGTGGGACGCAAAGTCTCCAGAGGTTTCCGTTCAGGTTTCCTAAGTGGGACAGGGGCATAAGGAAGCAATTCTACCGCTGTGCCACTGTGCTGCCCCAAAAATGCTGTGCATACTTATAATTCTATGTTTCTAGTTGGAAAAATATCTGCAATAGACACGCGCTGAGGGCTGATCATCCTGCAGCGGGCCGCCCTTGTGGAGGGTGTATAGTGTTAAAAGGCCGAAACACCCAGTGATGCAAGGGTATACTACTGATGATGTGTCCTGTGCCCAACTATCCTGAAGGTTACACAGGCCAAGATATATGTATCACCCCCCCGCCCCCCACCGATGTTGAGCGTCTACCACTCTCAACAATCAACGGATGTCGTGAAATGCTCCCCACCTATTGGCACAAGGGACTTTTAACATCTAGTCCTGTGTATTTGATTCTATTCTTTTGGGCATTTATTGTTTTGTGCTTTGTTCAATCTCTTTAGAGTTAATGCCTCTCAGTATGTTGCTCTTACATTAAGGTGCGGAATGACTCAACACTGAATTCTCCTAAGGAATATAGAATGATTGTTTTAGCTTTGGTGGCAATTATCTTTTTCTTGTGACTCACCTAACAAGCGAACTTGATCTCAAGGAGTAAGTAACAGCAAGCTGCCTGACAACCATCTCTATTTTCACCACAACATACGATGTTTGGCCTTCTTGGCAGGGAATCATATTCTATGCACAAAGAAGTGAACAAAAAAAGTGAAATACATCACACAGTTTATTGTTGCTGTCCACCCACTCATGCATGCTGGGTTGTGCATCTGTTTAGGTCCAGTTGGTAATACATTTACCTGTGGAATGGTTGGAGGAACAAAGTGGTTTGGCGCGGTACAGCTAGTAGGTCTGTAAACACAATGCACATAGATAATATTATAAACAAAAAAAATCAATAAATTAATAACCACAATACTGGTGCAAAAAAAAAACCCCCCCTAAATGCCTTAGTGCAACCGAAGATAGCCCACAACAATTCACAGTTGATAGTTCAGTGTAGCATGTGGTCGACTGGTAGAATCTGGGGTGAATTGATGTAAATATGGGGAAAATAAAATGTGATAGTGTGGGAGTGACGTCAGTGGTCATGAGGACTTGTAGGTCCTGTTGCCACACTGTACAAGTTTCTGACTATCAGATACAACTCCAACACTCTACTGAAAAAGTGTTATAAAAATATACACAGAGAATAGGTGCAGGAGCAAGCCATTTGGCTCTTTAGGTGCTGCACCATTCAACATTATCATGGCTGACTATCCTACTTCCGCCTTCTCGTTCTAACTCTTGGTATTACGATTTGGATGGCATAATCTTGTAACTTAATTGTAATACCAAGGTGCCATCTTTTCCAGGCGTGAATTTAAATATTTCCCAAGAGAAGCCAGAGAATCAACCAGGCATGGTGTTATTTTGAGAAAGGTAAAGACCTGATCTGAATTTGAAGATGAACAGCAAATGGGCCCACTTTGTGGTAAATATATTCCACCCTAAATTTTCTCTCCCTGGGCTCCAGAGATCTTGAGATGTTATAGTACCAGCCCGTGGAAAGATCTAATGGGGAATAGACCGACCTCTAAGGTCCCATCCCCTCAACATGCGGTTGCAGAGGGTGGGGGGGCGGCCTGTTGCGTCGCAAGCGCACACGCACACGCACACGCACACGCACACACACACACCACCCCCTGATATTATGTTAATATTTTAATCAATTTTTATTAATATTTAATTAAGAGAGACAGAAAGAACTGCAGATGCTGGATTACCAAAAAAGACACATGGTTTGCAACTGAGTGAGTCAGGCAGTATCTCGGGAAGACGTGGATAAGTGACATTTTGGATCAAGACCCTTCTTCAGATTGATTTAGTTAGATTTAAATCCCACAGATGCCTTAGAGGGATTTAAACACCTCTCTCTACACTGTCAAGCAGCTAGTTTACTGATTAGGAACTAGACCTGGAGTAACAGGAGTAAATCTGACAATTCCAATTTGGAAAATATCCAATGTTGAAATGTTGTAGTGGATTTGTGGCTTTGGCACAAAGGGACTGTGGGGCACTTGGAATCCTCAGCGTCAAAGGTGGATGGTGCTGGTTTGCAGTATAAAGAGGCTTTCTCACGGGGCGACTTGACACAAGAGGTAACCAGAGTTGAACATCGTGGGAACCTCGTACGATAACCGTACGGCATTCGTGGACCACCGTGGACCAACGTGGCGCTAATGGCAGGTACTCGTGTAACTTGTTGACTCGGGAGAAAATTCAAGCAAGCAAGCTTGAATTTCTCCAAGAGTGACTTGTACACTTGTGGTTGAACATTGCAACATTATATGGACATAGTGGCCAGTGCGATGTCCGTAATAACTCTTGCGTTTACCGTGGAAACTCCTGCGAACGGTGAACCCGGAAGCTGGACAGAGGGGATGGAAGGTGAGTAAAAAAGGTGGTCTCAATGTATGTTAATGTGTGTTTTTTCCTCTTGGGCATTACTTTGTTTCTGTTGTAGGCTCCACATTTTATTATAGCCTGAAGTGTGATAAAGCTTTTAACTCAGCAGTTTGATTGTCAGTGCTTGTTTACCTCATTGTTAAATAAATATATTTTTTTTACTATCAGATTGATGTCTGCAACTCTTCATTAACACATCACTACAAGATGAATGTCTCTAATGTTATAATCCCTCTCATGCTGAAACACAAAATAGTTGAAGGAAGGTGATATAATCACATTTTCATTCTTTTACATTTTTGAGTGTTCAGGTCCCTCAATTGCTGAGCTATTTAAACGTTTGAAAGTTTCACCCCTCAGTAGATAATAAAATAAGACAATCATCACGGTCAATGTGAGACAAAGTCTTTATTCCTATTTGACAATACAAAAAGACGACTTCTTGCACATATTGAGAGAAGGTGCATCACACCAAACAACATTTGTCTAAAAAAGGGCTTTGCAAACATGAAAATCAACAAATGAGGCACGCTAGATTTTTAAAAACCGATTCTATTCATTAACCTCCGCAACAAGCCTAAACTCAGGCAATAAAACAGAGTCAACCAAGGGAGGATATTTATAGTGTGTGAATAAAAAAGTGACATCATTTGTGCCACGTGATGATTTAACAACACTTCACAGTTCACAATGTTCATTCAAGATTTAACGGGAAAGCTCGGGAGACGGACAAGTCACTCAAACAAATAACAGAAATGCCGAGTACCCGTGGGAACTCTTTATCTACCCCCGTTATATCGTGTGATATCGTGCTAGACCACGACCACTTCACTCTGGTTACATCTTGCGTCAAGTCGCCCTGTGAGAAAGCCACATAAGAGATCAGTTCCCCATCTGCTTGCTTTCATTCACAGGCTGGAACCTGGTCTACGATCCTCTTCAAACTGATTTTTCATTGTTTGTTTTATAATCATGACACAAATCCAAATTGAAGTCTGTACTGTTGGTGTCAAATGTAGCGTTGTTGTCAAATGTATTATAATGGAGCAGATCATTGAATTAACTCCCCATTCCAAAATTGACTTTTATGTCCCGAGCTTGCTCCACTGTCAGTGTGATGTCAAACACAAATTGGAGGAACAACACCTTTTACTTCTCTTCGGCAGCTTACAACCCAGGATGTGAACGTTAATTTCTTTAATTACAAGTAACACTTTCATTCGCTCCTTTTCTCCACCCCCAGCTCTATCCACTCACGCATAGCCCCCAACTGTGCAGGCGCGGTGAGAGAGGGAGAGGAGTGGAGGGGGTGGAGAGGGAGAGGTGAGGGGGGGGTAGAGAGGGAGGGGAGGGGGGTAGAGAGGGAGGGTAGAGGGAGGGTGAGAGGGGTAGAGAGGTAAGGGGGGGGCAGAGGGGGGTAGAGAGGGGAAGGAGAGGGGAGAGAGGATGAGAAGGTAGAGAGGGAGGGTAGAGGGAAGGGGACAGAGAGGGGGGGAGGGGGAGAGAGGGAGGGGGGAGGGGGTAGAGAGGGAGAGAGTGAGAGGAGTTGAGAGGGAGGTGGAAAGGGTAGAGAGGGAGGGAGGTGATGGTGGTAGTGCTAGAGGAAGTGGGTAGAAAGGGAGAGGGGCATCTCGGAGTGGAAGGGAGTTAGAGAGAGGGAGTCAGGGAAGGGGGTAGATTGTGGGGAAAGGAGGGGTGTAGAGAGGGTGGTATAGAGGGAGGGAGCCTCCAGTAGAGAGGGATGGGCTCATGAGAGGGAGTGTAGATATTTGAACAACTCTCCCTACCCCCTACCCCCACCTCTCCCTCAATCCCCCCCACCTCTCCCTCCACAACTCCCCAGGATTTTTTCCCTTTCCTCCTCTCCCACAATCCCCCTCCCACACCTCTTCGAGCAGAACCGACGGAGGTGGGCTTAACGGGTGTGAGCCGAGCGGGACCGAATGGGTCCCAGCGGAGCCAAGTGGAGCCGAGCGTGCAGGGCCGAGCAGGGTCGAACGGGTCCCAGCGGTTAGAGTGCTGGAGTGCCCCTCATAGGGGGAAAGGGAGGGAGGGTAGAGGGATGGGGGAGGGGGAGGGGTTAGAGAGGGAGAGGGACAGAGAGGGAGGGGTTTTAGAGAGAGGGAGGAATAGTCAGGGGAGGAGGGTAGAGATGGCGAGGGCGAGGGCGAGGGATCCCTGTGGGGCCTAGCGGGTTGTAGTGCCCTTCGCGCCCGGAGCTTGCAAGTGGATTGTGACGTCAGTCTGAATTTTATTCTTCAAAATGGGTGAGCTTAAAGAACTATAATTTTTTTAAACTATTTTTTAAAAGATTAGTAACTTGGGAAATGCAGGTTGAAATGCTACGGGAAGTTATTTATAACGTCCGCGGGAAAAACTTCAGTAGCATGTGTGAAAAGGGGAAGGCTGTGGCCTAGCGTTTGGAAGAAGATAGGAATTAAGGAGATTGTCAGAAAGCTGACACTATCCTGGCCCCCACAGACACACGAAGAAAGGGAAGAGTTTCAGTTTAGTATTAGACTAAGTGGGACCCATTGGGTCCCAGCTTCACAGGGGAAAGCTGGTCACCCAACACAATATTCCACCTCTCC
The DNA here is from genome assembly GCF_028641065.1 of Leucoraja erinaceus. NCBI lineage: Eukaryota > Metazoa > Chordata > Chondrichthyes > Rajiformes > Rajidae > Leucoraja > Leucoraja erinaceus. The sequence continues at coordinate 95,539,515 of NC_073380.1, read as the reverse complement.
ACCAATTCCAATAAACACATATAGACTCACACACATACACACACACTCACACACACACACACACTCACACACTCACACACACTCACACACACACACACCCTCCACCTTACACACACACACACACACACATATACACACACACACACACACACACACACACTCACTCACACACACACACACTCACTCACACACATATACCCACTCACACACACACAGACTCACTCACATACATACACTCACAGACACACATACACTCACACACTCAATCACACACTCAATCACTCATACATACACTCACACAGAGAATCACACACAGACTCACTCACACACTCACGCACACACTCGTGCATACACTCACACATACACTCGCACATGCACAGACTCACACATAGTCACTCACACTCACATACACACTCACACTCACATACACACTCACACTCACATTCACACACTCACACACACTCACATACACACACACACACACGCACATACACACTCACACTCACACACACACACACTAACTCACACACCATATGTATGATAGTAAACTTTCTTGAATCTACTCACACGGCTGAGCGCGGCCTCTCCACTGTGGGGCTTCCGCAGTCAGCGGAACTTCCGCAATCATCGTGACCTTTGCATTACCAGAAATTACACAATCAGTGCGACCTCTGCAATCACCGGAAATTACGCAATCAGCGCGACCTATCCACTAAGCGGAAGTCACGAAATGAGCGGGACATTTGGACTAAACACAGTCGGACCTAATAAAGCATTTATTCCTTCCAAACACAGTCGGACCTACTAAAGCATTTATTCCTTCCAAACAGTCGCACCTAATAAAGCGTTTATTCCTTCCAAACACGGTCGGACCGAATAAAGCATTGCAATTTCAAGCACAGGCAGGGCAGCAGGCCAAACAACTGAAGGCATTGTCATTTAATTTAATTTAATTTCCAATTAAGCATTGCACTTTCAGGCACAGACAGGGCAGCAGGACAAACAACCTATAGCATTGTCATTAAGGGCTAATAAATCATTTTTTGCAAGTACATTGCAGACTCACAGTTCAATTGATTCAGAGCATAGAATGACTGTCGTGACCTCTCACTCATGATCTTGCACAGCGTCTGACATGTCCAGGCATCCGGGGTTATATAGCCCTGTCCTCCACCTGCCCATCCCCCCACGCCCCCAACCCCCCGGAAGGGGCGTTACCTCCATTGACAGGCGAGATGACCAATCAGCTGATCTCATGGTTTTTTAAACACTCATAACTTTTTTTTATTTTTCATCGATGGGAAAAATTCTCGGAGCTGTCCCAGCGGAGGAGGACTGTGAGTAAGATGGCCAAAAATCAGAGCGATACAGGGTAGCATATTTTCTAAAATCAATTACAGCGCAGACAAGAAGTGATCTAGATGAGACTTTTAATTTTATAGATATATAGATAGATGTTACAAAAGGGGGCATTCTGATTTGATTAAATTTAAATCAATTTGACACATCAGTTGCACATATGTCTTGTCCTCCTCTGTACACCTGAGAAACCTACTGATAATTCAATAAAGATTGATATATGTTCCACTTGGAATAGATAAAAAATTAGAATGATTATTACCTGCCCGTTAATGCACTCCATGATCATACTATTCCTGTACTTTTGTGAAGGAACTCCCACAATAATGTTGCACTCGGAGTTCCGTGTCAGTCCTCGTGATGGTGAACAAATGGTGATATGATTCCAAGTTCAGGATGTTGGTTGACTCAATAGACAATAGACAATAGATGCAGGAGTAGGCCATTCCGACATTTGTTCCTGCACCGCCATTCATTGTGATCATGGTTGATCATCACCAATTAGTAACCCGTTCCTGCCTTCTCCCCATATCCCCTGACTCCACTATCTTTAAGAGCTCTATCTAGCTCTCTCTTGAAAGTATTCAGAGAATCGGCCTCCACCTCTCTATGTGGCTTAGAATTCCACACTCACAACTCTCTGTGAGAAAAAGTGTTTCCTTGTCTTACGATCTAAATGGCTTACCACTTATCCTTGAACTGTGGCCCCTGGTTCTGGACTCCTCGAACATCGGGAACATGGTTCGTGCCTCTAGTGTGACCAAACCCTTAATAATCTTTTATGTTTCAATAAGATACCCTCTCATCCTTCTAAACTCCAGAGTATACAAGCTCAGCTGCTCCTTTCTCTCAGCATATGACAGTCCCGCCATCCCAGGAATTAACCTTGTAAACCTGCATTGCACTCCCTCAATAGCAAGAATATCCTTCCTCAAATTAGGGAACCAAAACTACACACAATAATCCAAATGTGGTCTCACTAGGGCCCTATACAACTGCAGAAGGATCTCTTTGCTCCTATACTCAACTCCTCTTGTTATAAAGGCCAACATGCCATTGACTTTCTTTGCTGCTTGCTGTACCTGCATGTTTACTTTCATTAACTGATGAACATGGACCCCCAGATCCTGTTGTACCTCCCCTTTTCCCAACTTGACACCATTTAGATAGTAATCTGCCTTCCTGTTTTTGCTACCAAAGTGGATAACCTCACATATATCCACATTAAACTGCATCTGCCATGCATCTGCCCACTCATCCAACCTGTCCAATTCACACTGCATTCTCATAGCATCCTCCTCACAGTTCACACTGCCACCCAGCTGTGTGTCATCTGCAAAGTTGCTAATTTGTTACTTTGAATCCTTCACCTAAATTATTGATGTATATTGTAAATATCTGCGGTCCCAGCACCGAGGCTTGTGGTACCTCATTAGTCACTGCCTGCCATTCTGAAAGGTATCCTTTAAATCCTACACTTTGTTTCCTGTCTGCCAACCAATTTTCTATCCATGCCAGCACTCTACCCTCAATACCATGTGCCACCAATCTATGTGGGACCTTATCAAATGCTTTCTGAAAGTCCAGGAACACTACATCCTCTGGGTCTCCCTTGTCCATTTTCCTAGTTACATCCAAAAAAATTCCAGAAGATTAGTCAAGCATGATTTCCCCTTCATAAATCCATGCTGACTTGGACCAATCCTGTTACTGCTATCCAAATGTGCCGCTATTTCATCTTTTATAATTGACTCCAGCATCTTCCCCACCACTGATGTCAGGCTAACTGGTCTATAATTCCCTGTTTTATTTTGCCCGCCTTTCTTAAAAAGTGGAATAACATTAGCTACCCTCCAATCCACAAGAACTGATCCTGAATCTATAGAACATTGGAAAATGATCAACAATGCATTCACGATTTCTATAGTTCCACTTCCTTAAGTATCCTGAGATGCAGACAATCAGACCCTGGGGATTTATCAGCCTTCAGTCCCATCAGTCTACCCAGCACCATTACCTGCCTAATGTGATTTTCCTTCAGTTCCTCCATCACCCCAGATCCTTTGGCCACTACTATAACAGGAAGATTGTTTGTGTCCTCCTTCGTGAAGTTGTTACAGTTCATCATCTAGATGTACGCACTGCAGCAACGGTACATCAGTGATGGAGAGAAGGAATGATCAAACTGGTAGACTGGGGCACCAATCATTTTACCTGCCTTCATACTGGATGGTAGACACAAAATGCTGGAGTTACCCAGCGGGACAGGCAGCATCTCTGGAGGGAAGGAATGGGTGACGTTTTGGATAGAGACCCTTCTTCAGTCTGAAGACGTCTGAATCATCACCCATTCCTTCTCTCCAAAGAAGCTGCCTGCCCCGCTGAGTTACTCCAGCATTTTGTATCTACCTTTGATTTAAACCAACATCTGCTTTTCTTTCCCATACCTTCATACTGGGTGATTATGGATATGCAGCAAATGGAAGGATATGGATCATGTGCAGGTACATGAGATTAGTGCACCTTAGCATCATTTTCGGCACAGGCATTGTGGGCAGAAGGGCCTGTTCCTATGCTGTTCGTTGTTCTATGTTCTACTTCAAGTTTCCTAAGATTTGCAGAACAGCACCCATCCAACCAAGTGGAGAATTTTCCAGCACACTCCTGACCTGTAAACAACAGGAAGAATTTAGGGAGTCACTGCAGAATACCTGGCCTGCAACTTGATTTTATCATCATTAGTAGTAATGCCAGCAACTTGTCATGGTGATAGATTAATTGTTAAACCAAGTCTCAAGCAAGTCAGATTGAGTTGTTCACTGAGCACATCGAACAACTCAAATAATCCACAACTCGATGATTTGTAAATCCCAAAGGTCTGGCATGTGGCTCACTGCACTTCCTTTAATAACGGTAGCCTAGGTTCCATGTTCCCTTTAATACATCAGTGCCCTGGTCCTGCCGGTCTTTTAACATAACATGTCTGTGATTCAAGTGCTCTCTTTCACTCACATGGTCCCTTTAACTGACTGGTCTCCAGTTCCAGGGCACACTCCACAATCACTGGAGCACACTTCCTGTATTATCCTTAAATTTATCAGACAAAACATGTATTAAAAATTAACCAGGCAGTGGTAACGCATATCAATATTTTATAGGAATTAGTGGCTGTGTATCATTTACAAATAAATCATTATATGTCATATGTGTTGGGGGTTTAGCTCAAAGCAATGTGAAATCCATGGAAAAGCATTGTATTATGTGCTATACATATTTGATCCACCTGTAAATTTCCCAAAACTTTCTAGTTCCACAGAATAGAAACATAGAAACATAGAAAATAGGTGCAGGAGTAGGCCATTCGGCCCTTCGAGCCTGCACCGCCATTCAATATGATCATGGCTGATCATCCAACTCAGTATCCTGTACCTGCCTTCTCTCCATACCCCCTGATCCCTTTAGCCACAAGGGCCACATCTAACTCCCTCTTAAATATAGCCAATGAACTGGCCTAAACTACCTTCTGTGGCAGAAAATTCCAGAGATTCACCCCTCTCTGTGTGAAAAACGTTTTCCTCATCTCGGTCCTAAAAGATTTCCCCCTTATCCTTAAATTGTGACCCCTTGTTCTGGACTTCCCCAACATCGGGAACAATCTTCCTGCATCTAGCCTGTCCAACCCCTTAAGAATTTTGTACGTCTCTTTTAAGATCCCCCCTCAATCTTCTAAATTCTAGCGAGTACAAGCTGAGTCTATGCAGTCTTTCTTCGTATGAAAGTCCTGCCATCCCAGGAATCAGTCTGGTGAACCTTCTCTGTACTCCCTCTATGAATATGGAACAAAAAGCAGGACAAGTGATTTCCTGGCAGCCAGGTCTGTCTCCCTGATTTTCTCAGTTCAGTCCAAAATAGTTTATGTTCTCTTTCAAGTTGAGGCTTGCTTTAGAACATTGCCAGCAGGGAGGCTCTTCACTGAAAGGCTTGGTATTGTGGAATCGTACCTATTGATGCAAATCAGTAAGAAAGACAAGCGTTTGTGAAGACTTGTCTTTGACAATGTTCCAAAGCTCAATAAAGTGCTGTCACTAAAGTGTTGTAGCCAATCTGTGCACTGTAATTGAATTTGTTGTGGTTTAGGGGACCAGCAGAACTCTAATATTTCTCTTTGAAATAATCCTGTTGGTTCTTTTACAGGAATGTACACAGGCCCCATTGAAACATCTGACTCAGAACAGCATGGGATGTTGGTCTGAGTTTACATTCTGCATTTCTACTGTGAAACTATAAGTTTCTTTCCTCAGAGACACAGTATTGTGATTAGTTGTGCAATTTGCTGTTTTGCCTACTTGAGTTGCCATAGTGCTGTCTATTCAGATGTTTCCCAGGCTGAACAAGGAGGAGAAAAGTAAGGATGGATGCACACAGATGAGCTTCATAAGGTTTGTTCCCTCTCCCTATCCTCACTCTCCTGCCTGTCCATCTCTGATATATTATAATGGAAGTTATTGCACCACCAGCTAAGACATTGCTGATTTTTAATGTTGCCAATTGCATCCCCACTTTGAGGCTCTCTGCCTTCTGGCCACTATGGCTGGACTTTTTGAGAAGGCTCCGCTCCTCCAACATCTGCAGTAAGATGTTGCAGATGTTCTACCAATCGGTGGTAGCCAGTGCCTTCTTCTTCGCTGCCGTGTGCTGGGGCAGTAGAGCAAAGGCTGCGGACGCCACTAGGATCAACAAATGCATCAGGAAGTCAGGCTCCGTACTTGGGGCAGATTTGGATTCATGGGAGGTGGTTTTGAAGGGAAGACACTCCTCAAACTGTGGAGTATCGTGGACAATACAGCTCACCCCCTCCATGACACACTGGTCAACCTGAGGAGTACCTTCAGCAACAGATGGGTTCCACCAAGATGCAGCACAGAACGCCGCAAAAGATCCTTCTTCCCTGTGGCTATCAAACTGTACAACTCCTCCCCATTCTGTCTTGTGTTAGACTGATTATTCTCCCACCACAACCCAATCCTTATCACTCGTCACTTTAATTTCATGTTTCATGTACCTTGTGTTTTATGACTGTTGGCAGATCAATTTCCCTCCTGGGATAAATAAATTTCTATCGTATCGTATCGTATCGTATTAGTAATTAAAAACAATTATCCCCCTAAGCAAAAGAGATGATTAATCACAAAGGGATTTGTGTTCATACTAATCCGACATATGAAGATGCATTTTCATTCTACAGCACAATGCCGTTAATATAATTGCTGCAAAACAGTTATTTGTCATTGGAAAATGTGTATTAATAAAACGGATTAAAGGATCAATACACATTATATTCTCGAATCTGAGATGCAATGAAATACATCTATTGGATTTTGACTCTGAGAACAGAATGTCTGAGAACAGAAGTTAAGTTATCATGTGGTTGGCACAAACAAAAGGGGATGAGTTTCCACTTTAAGGAGCCCCTGTAGGATGAAAATATATTGTAGTATAACCACAATAACACAGGTAAGACCATTGTACAGTAACAAGTAGCTGTAGATGCAAGTTTACCAAAGAAGACACAAAATGCTAGAGTAACTCAGTGGGTCAGGCAGCATCATTTGAGAAAATAGATTGATGACGTTCCCTCCAGGGATTAAAATGTCACCTACCCATGTGTTCAAGAGAAGCTGCCTGACCTGCTGAAATACTCCAGAATTGTCTCTTTCCTTCATAAAAGCACAATCAGTGCAAGGAAGCCTATGATAAGAAACAGTCCTTTACCCATCTATTCTGCACGGTAATTTTCCCCTTTGCTCTATCTATCGTACTTGAGGTTTTTCTTGATCGTATGGTCTGTTTTGGATAGCATGCAAAATGAAACTTCTCACTGTACACTTGTACATTTTTATATATCAGTACACATGATAATAATAAATATAAACCTAAATCTTTCCACTGAGGGCTTTCACAACCTTATGCCCCTGTCCCACTTCGGAAACCTGAACGGAAACCTCTGGAGACTTTGCGCTCCACCCAAGGTTTCCGTGCGGTTCCCGGAGGTTTTTGTCAGTCTCCCTAATGGCCGAAAGTGGTTTCCGCTTCTTCTATGTTCCGGCGATTATTTCAAAAAATTCAAAACCGGCCGCGACTTAGTAGTGGAAGTCTTACCCTCCACTACCTGCAACCTCCGGCAACCACCTTCAACTAGCATCGCAACTGGCTTCGACTAAAAAATTACCGATATTTAAAACGGCAACCTATTTTTAGTCGCGGCCGGTTTTGAATTTTTTGAAATAATCGCCGGAACATAGAAGAAGCGGAAACCACTTTCGACCATTAGGGAGACTGACAAAAACCTCCGGGAACCGCACCGAAACCCTGGGCGTGGCGCAAAGTCTCAATTTCACTGTACATGTATAGTGACAATAAATGGCATATCTCGCTATCTCATATCTCTCCACAGGTTTCCGTTCATGTTTCCTAAGTGGGACAGAGGCATAAGCAATCTCCTGGCTGAATCATCTTTTGATTCCTTGATTTTTAATAACATGTGGCTGTTATACACTTCCCATAGTTGTTCTTCTCAACCACAAACCTTTGGAGTTCTAGCAGTAAGGTCTGGCCTCGCTGTGCCCAAATGAAATTAACAATATTATATTATGCTCCAAAGATACACACACAATGCTGGGGTAATTCAGCAGGACAGGCAGCATCTCTGGAGAGAAGGAGTGGGTGATACCTCTGGTTGAGATCCTTCTTCAGACGGGAAACCCGAAAAGTCACCCATTCCTTCTCTCCAAAGATGCTGCCTGTCCCGCTGCATTACTCCAGCATTTTGTGTCTAACTTCAGTGTAAACCAGCATCTGCAATTCCTTCCAACACATTATAGTGTTCTCCCCCTACATTACAGGATTAAACCCATCAGTGCAAAACATTCACCACAACAGTAACATGTTTCTGTGCTTTGAAAACCAAAGCAAAACATCCCTCAATGAATAGCTTTCATTTGCATTGTGCCAGTTACTTATGCAAAACATAAATGCATTTGCACAACATTCTGTTTAATTGGTATTAATGACTATTATCCATCTATTTTAAGATGATCCATGTTGCATCATCTCTGACTCTTCATCGATCATGTGCAGGTCGATTGATTTGACAACAATCCAGAAACAACAAAGACATTGCTGTTAAATACCTTACCATTGAGTCACTGTAGGTACTCAATCTTCACTATCGTGCCAGCTGTTAATGTACTGAAAATCAAACTACTGAAGAAATAAAAATAGAAACATTCCGCATATAAAGGCAGCATTTGTGTGAAGATGCCACCTTGATCTTTATAATGTTGAAACAAAGGTTGTTCTGACATCAGTCATCAGACGATCGATTTCCCTCCTGTACTGTGATTCATTCTTATCCCTAATTCATCCGACAACGATGGTGTAGTGGGCTAATATTAAAGATAGTGGTGGAACTGTGTCCAGCTACAAACTCATGCGTATAGAGCCAGGAGCTGAGCACACAGCCTTGAGGTGCTCCTGTGTTGACGGTTATCGAGCAGGACGTGTTGTTGCCAATTTGTACCGATTATGGTCAGTTGATGAAGAAATTGAGTTGCAAATGGATGCACAGAGACCCAGTTTCCTGATCTTGTTAACAGGGAAATGGGACATGGATAGGATGGGTTTAGAGGGAAATGTAGATGGGATATGTTGCTCAGTGTGGGCATGCTGGGCCAAAGGGCCTGTTTCCACGCTGTTTGTCTCTAATATTACTTCTTGTGTTCAGGTTTTTTGAGATGTACTGAGAGATGCAATACTGATGAAGGCATGAGAACTCAGAAAATGTACCCATCCAATTTTCCATATCTTCCTTGTTCAAATCCAGATGGTCTGTTGCATTAAAAAAAGGCAGCATATGTCTCATGTAGAGTTTATTTATCTCTGTCCATGCTTGACCCTGTAACCCGCAAAACTATTCCAAAGCAGTCATTTATTCAGTTCTTTTCTGAAGTAGTTCAGTGTTTTGCTGAGTTCTGCTCTATATAAAAAAAAAACCTTAGCGTGTGGGAGAAGTCGGAGGAAACAAGTTTCACTCTATCTTTGGTCTCCCTGGAGGTTCAGGAAGTTTGGTGCCCTCCAGTTAAAATGCCCAGGCTCCAAGTAAAATAGGCCACCCAAGTGGACCAGGAAGCAATGGCATTGCTAGGATTTTTAGTTCTGAGGTTTTGACACACAATAATTCATCAGTCCTTCCAGGTTTTATGCTCCTCCATTTAATACACACATTCACATACATACTTCTTAGCTGACATTGTTTGAAGTCAAATAGCAATTCTATTCCCTTGGTGTTTTCTTCTCTCTTAGTTTCTCTCTGTCTCTCTCTGTTCATTTCTCTCAGACTGTTCATGTCTCTCTATCTCCCCCTCTCTCTTTTCTTAAAGTGTCATTTTATTGGGATGGCATTTTGCTTCTTGTGATTTACCAACTATTTATTATTTCTGATTAACTGAGTAAAAAAATATACTTTTTCAAAAAAATTGAATGACTAAAATGAAAAATAGAACAGAATGTTATTTTTGAACTATATTAGTTCGCTGCAGCAGCCTAAATGTGACAATTTGTAATATTCAGATGTTCATGTAATCTTTTGGATAACACCGTTGCATTAATAATGAACTTACCCCATTTCGCAAGACACTTGGTTCTCTACTAGACATTTGGCTATTGAAGCAAGGAATTATATGAAAGCTCATATAACAAAAATATATTTTTCACTAATTTAACAACCATGCAGCATGCATTTCTTTTCCGGTCCTTACTTTTTTTTTCACTCTCTCTATTTGATATTTCCTACCAATCTACCTCAAATAATTCAGTTAATTAGCCCCTAGTAGGGATCTCATATTATGTTACATCTCATGTTATTCCATCAGGAAGTGGCTTCCCCTCCATATTGGAGAATGGATAGGTGATGTTTTGGGTTAGGACCCTTCCTCAGACTGAAGAAGAGTCCCTACTAGAAGCATCATCTAGCCATTCTCATTCCCAATGCTGCATGACCCACTAAATATACTCCAGCGCTTTATGTTTGGGTCAAGTTTCCAGCATCTGCAGTCCCTTGTGTCTGTATTCCTGTAATCTATATTCCTTCAAGCTGTTCAAAGATTAGTCATGGAGTAATGAGTAATCCCTTCTCCTACATTGAATAAAATTGGGAGTGACTTTTATGAAGATAATTTTTTAAAATATATATATATATATTTGCTTGTCTTTAAAACATTGTTTTATTTCAAATGCTTGGCTTTGTCCTTCAGCGTATTGGTAATTGATACAAAATAACCTCCCATCGGGTTCTGTATGTTTGTTAAATATAATCGTGAATTAATTTGTAAATAAATAGATATACAATAATTGTTGTTCTTGAAAAAGGGCAAAAATAATGATCTCTCGATATAAATCTACGATAAATCCTTTTGTGAAGCAGATTTCAACTCCATACACGCACATTATCTTATTGGTAATAGTGTATCAGGTGGAACATTACTCTTTATGTTTTCTGTCCTGATTACTCAGATTTATAAAGGAGTGTTCACAAACTATTTCATGTAAAGTTTATGCCAAAAGTCTCTTTCGATGAGATCAGTTGCTCAGATTTCCTTACAAATTAAGCTTTACATATGATTTGGAATATATTGGTGGAAAAGTTATTCCTGGCACCTAAAATGCTCCTTTGGATTGACTGTCAATCCATACTATCCGGCGGTCGGAGAACTTTAAATCTCCGACCGCCGGCCTGCGGCCTACACTGACTTGAAGCCGCGGTCTCCGGTGGGGAGACACCGATTCAGGACTTACCTGGACCTTTTACCTTGTCTGCACATCTGGACGCCGACAGCGACGGCTGTGGAGGGTGGCGGTCCCAACCAGGGGGGGAAATGGAGGAGGACTGGCCAATTTTTGTGCCTTCCACCAAAGTGATGAATGCTGTGGTGGATGTTTGTGTTAAATTTTTTAGTGTGTTTTTGTGTGTTCTTTCTCATTGTACCGCTGCTGGCAAATTCATTTCACTTGCACTTTATGAGCAATGTGACGAATAAAACTGATTGTTGTTGTTGATTGTTGATGTAGCTTATTTAGGTCTCTGATGCAAATAGGTTTCCAGATATAAATCTAGCACTATCAATTCACACTCAATAGAGCAGAGACAATTGAAATTCAAATCAATAGAAGCCAAACTTTATGTGGTGGGGTGATAATTCTCATTCCTTCAATTGCATACCTGGGTGATGTTGGAATTCAATTATTTTCAATGACTTTTCCAAAAATCTGCACAAGAAGGGATGGGCTGAGTGGCCTCCTTATAAACTGTATGATTCAGAGATACATTGACTCTCTCACAAGGGTTGACATCAGGTTGTTAACATGAGGAGGAAGGAACTGTAGATGCTGATTTAAACCGAAGATAGACACAAGCAGTAACTCAGCAGGTACACAAAAATGCTGGAGAAACTCAGCGGGTGCAGCAGCATCTATGGAGCGAAGGAAATAGGCAACGTTTCAGGTCGAAACCCTTCTTCAGACTGATCTGAACAATCTCCTCACAGTAACTCAGCAGGACAGGCAGCATCTCTGGCGAGAAGGAATGTGAGGCCTTTCTTCGGACGATGAATTAACCGTTAACATGCCGTTAATCAGCAGTTAACATGAATCAGCAATAATTCACAATAATGTGCTATCCTTTGTCTTGCAGTCCAATGTGTGACCTGACTTGATCTTAAGTCTGGTTTAATTATGTCATGGAAGTGCTGATAAGTTCTTGCATCTATAATTGATCATTTATTATCACGTCCAGTGATAAAATAGCCTCTGGAGCGACGGTCCCCAGATCACACAAGCTCATCATGTTGGATGTAAATATTTTCTCACGGGTGATATTGGATATGATTGATGCTGTGTTTTAAATTGCCATTCCCTCAAGCTAAAGCCTACCTCAGAAATGCCAGTTCCACCAAGATATCCCATCAATCTAAAACTCTACTTCCATTTCTTCCCATTCCTAGTAGGAAAACAAAATCCAGTCGAAACTAGGTTGTAAGACCCAGAGCATGTTAAAGAATGAGCGCCTGCAATAAAGTAATTTATACAACTGTTCTGATCAAATAATGCTGAACGTGTGGGATTCCCTTCCACAGAAAGCAAAATATAAAATATATTCAAGGAAGAATTAAATATTGCTCATAATAGGAGAAAGCTCTGAATGGGTACTGATTTAGAATACATAAGGAACTGCAAATGGTGGACACAAAGTGCTGGAGTATTTCAGCTGGTCAGGCAGCATTTCTGGAGGACATCGGCAAGGCAATGTTTCATGTCGGGAGCCTTCTTCACAATTTGGATGATCAGTCACTGCAGCGCCAGAGACACGAGTTCGACTCTGACTGCGGGTGCCATCTGTACAGAGTTTGTACATTCTCTCTGTCACCGTGTGGGTTCTCTCCAGGTGCTCTAGTCTCCTCTCACACTCCAAAGATGTGCAGGCTTGTAGGTTAATTGGCTTCTGTAAATGCCTCTAGTGTGTTGAATGAAACATAGACACATAGAAAATAGGTGCAGGAGTAGGCCATTCGGCCCTTCGAGCCTGCACCACCATTCAATGTGACCATGGCTGATCATCCAACTCAGTAACCTGTACCTGCCTTCTCTCCATACCCCCTGATCCCTTTAGCCACAAGGGCCACATCTAACTCCCTCTTAAATATAACCAATGAACTGGCGTCAACTACCTTCTGTGGCAGAGAGTTGCCGAGATTCACCACTCTCTGTGTGAAAAATGTTTTTCTCATCTCGGTCCTAAAGGATTTCCCCTTTATCCTTAAACTGTGACCCCTTGTCCTGGACTTCCCCAACATCGGGAACAATCTGAAAAATTGGGATAACACTAGTGTATGGGTGATCACTGGTTGATGCTGGTGAGCTGAATGGCATGCTTCCACCCTGCATCTCTAAACTAAACTAAACTAAACTAAACTAAGCTAAATTATTGAAGGGTGGAGCAGACTTGACTGCTCCTTTACTTCAGTTTAGTTTACAGATACAGTGTAGAAACAAGCCCTTTGACCCATTCAGCCGACCAACAATCACCCATTCACACTAGTTCTACCCTGCCCTCTAGGGCCAATGAATCTATAAACCTGCATGTCTTTGGAGGGTGGGAGGAAACCAGAGCACCCGGAGAAAACCCATGCGATGACAAGGGGAACGTACAAACTCCATAAGGACAGCACAGGCCAGAGAAGGAAATCAACATCTTCATTAAAATTAAAGCATTGGACTGAGGATGCCAAGTTCAATGCCTATAGTTTTGCATCTTCAAGGCTGGTGCTCTATATAAATCAGAGGCTGAACGTAATTGTCGCATTCTCCTTTGGTGACTGTTTATTGGAAGAATAGCCAAGTGGGTTGCTAAGTTTGGTTTACAGCAGCTTTTGCCCTGACTATCTAGTGTGGTCAGAATAATTGCACAGGGGAGGTTCATTTAGTAATAAAGAATTTGTGATATGAGTTTTACCACATGGAAATTTCACTGATATCCCTGACAATGGATGTGGAACAGGTTTCCCAAACTACTGGATTGCAGGTAAATGATATCATAGAATTACAGTCTGCACAACTATCCCCTCCTCCTGCCAAACTCCTCTCCCAACTTGTCGTGGTACAGTGCTGCAGCTGTCACTGCTGCGGCCTTGCAGTTCCAGCAACCTGAGTTCAATCCTGACCTCCAGCTGACTGTGTGGAAGTTGCATATTTTCCCTATATAGGGTTGTCCTGGGTGCTCCAGTTCCCTCCCACATCCCCAAGCATCTCCTCTCTTCCGGCTTTCTTCCCCTCCCCCCCACAAACAATCAATTTGAAAAAGGGTCCTGATCCGAAATATCACCTGTCCATGTTTGCCAGAGATGCTGCCTGACCCGCTAAGTTACTTTTAGTCTGAAGAAGGGTTTCGGCCCAAAATGTTGCCTATTTCCTTCGCTCCATAGATGCTGCTGCACCCGCTGAGTTTCTCCAGCATTTTTGTCTACCTCCGCTAAGTTACTCCAGCACTCCTTTTGTGTAAAGCAGCATCTGCAGTTACTTGATTCCACCCCAAGATGTGGTGGCAGATTCATCTAATTGTAAGTTACCCTCTAGTGTAATGTAAATGTTAAAGACAAAAAAAATAATAAAGGGACTAGATGTGTCTGTGAGAGAGAATAAGCAGCAGAGGCACAGGGAACTTACTTAGGGGGGGGGGGGGGGGGGGGGGGACGGGGGGGGGGGGGGGGGGGGGACTGACAGGACTGTTTAGCTGGGGAATTGAATGGACCTAATGGACTGACAAGATTCCTTTCACCGTGTTTTAACTTTGAATGGTTTTGGATTCGGAAAGTTTGGGCAAAACTGATTAGCTCCAACAGTCATCTGCAGTTCATGTTTAACTTCTCCTCCCTGCCCCTTCCAACACCCATGCATTCACCACATCTCCACCTACCAACCCGCATCTCCAGGGTATTTATTAACTGGCTTATTAACAAGGCAATGATAAACAAAAAAAAAAAAAGCGATTCCTAAGAAATCCATCGAAACTGAGAGCTCACGAGAAGGCCATTTAGCCCATTATATAGAAAGGAGCTCTTGGAAAGAACAGGTCGTCCCATTCCCAATTTGTTCTCCCATACGTCCACCAATGTGGAGAGGAAGATAGGATAGCAAGACGTGGATTTATTATCCTTCTCACACAATGTTGCTTCTTTGTTAACACGTGTCTTCTTGTTTGTGGACAGTCAGGAAATATAAAGGTTTTCTGTTTTCCCTTTTTGCTTCTAAAATGAAATAAAAGCCCCAAGCTCTTAGCAAATCTCTTTAACTAACTCACATTGATTGATGCAAACGAGATAAGTTACAGCTGTGTTTCTCATCCAAGTGCATCACCAAAACATTCCATCATATTTCCACACAACATCATTGAACATTGAATATTCGCCATCGGGTACTGAATGAAATTAAGTTTGGAAGTCATCAACCTCGAAAATGTAGCTACCAGTACAATTATTGACTCTGTCTCTGGATCATTGAGTCCTATATACAAACATTCACAAGGCGAACAAAATTACACATTTACTATGGTCCTCCATTCCAGTATTAGTAAACTCCAGCATGCATTGGCCTTCAGTAAAGGCCATGCAGACGGGGAAGTTACAGCTAATGTTTACTAAATAGAATGACACATTGAAGAGCATCACAGCAGGGTATGTTTGTACATCAACACAATTGAACTGATGAGTGAAGACGGAACTTGTATTTGCAAAATAATTTGAGGCAGATACAATGGAGACAAATATTAAGCAGGATCAGATTAGTAAACCTTCTGCTTCTGGACAAGAATGTTTTCTGTTGATGACTCATGTAAGATGTGAACAAACCAAAATCCATAACAAGACTTTTATGCAGGCATGAGTGGATGGATTATACAGAACCAACAACAGTAAACTGTCAATGTTATTTAATGAACCATTGTATATTTGTTTAGGTTGTCCCATTTATCCCTGGAAGTCATCAGCAAAAGGTCAAAGTATTAACAGGCCCAAATGCCCAGTTCAATAACCACACATTCTAGGTCGGCCTGGACTGGACCTATATCAAGCGGAGCGTGATTAAGTAACCACCTTGTTGTCATATGCCCATGGTTGACAATCATTTGGAGAGAATGAACATGGATCACCTAGTTTGCAAGCATCATCTGCACAGTAACTCTCAACGAGGATGGAGAAATGGAAATGCAGGGTGACGGTCTCTCCAGAAATGCAGGGTGACGGCCCAAACAGGGTTGCTATCTTTTAATACTGGCTGTTCGATTAGAGGCATAAAGTCACAGAGCCGAATAACACGGAAACTGGCCCTTCAGCTCAACTCATCCATGCTGACCCCATCCTCCAAACATTTCTCATCCATGTACTTGTCCAAATATATTTTAAATGTTGTTATTGTACCTGCCTCGACTACTGGCAGCTTATTTTAAATACTCACCACCGTCACCGTGAAACATAGAAGCATAGAAAATAGGTGCAGGAGTTGGCCATTCGGCCCTTCGAGCTTGCACCGCCATTCAATATAATCATGGCTGATCATCCAAGTCAGTATCCTGTACCTGCCTTCTCTCCATACTCCCCTGATCCCTTTAGCCACAAGGGCCACATCTAACTCCCTCTGAAAACGTTTACCTTCAGGTTTCTATTAAATCATTCCCCTCTCACCTTAAACCTATGCCCTCTAGATTTGATTCCCTTATCCTGGGAAAAAGACAGTATTCACCCTCTCTATTCCCTCATGATTTTATACACCTCTATAAGATCACCCCTTTAGCCTCTGCATAATAAAGGCCGGCCTGCCCAGCGTCTCTCTATTGCACAGGCCCTCAAGGCCTGGAAACATCCTTGTAAATCTTCTCTACACACTTTCCAGATGAATGTTCTCAGATTTAATTGGAAAGCAGGCAAACAGAAGCTTTTCACTGTATCTCAGTACACGTAATAATGATACCAATCAATACCAATCGAAGAAAATTCTAAATCGAAAGTGACTTTGAAGATTGTTTTGGTGACGTGGTTAATGACAATTGTCTTTTTATGTCTCACCCACTTCACATCCCTGTGCACCACCAATATGTCAATATAAACAGATTTTGAAGCTGTCTGGTTCATTCTGTTGAATTCCATGAGCAATTTGACAGCCAAACTTAGCTGAAAGAAAATGTGACTGTTATTTAATTTCCCTTGCCGCAGCCTTCCACACAGACTCTGTCAGCTTTTTATGTAGTGCCCAAAGCTTTGTCTGTGGTTATTGTGCAATTGTTAACTGCACTCCTGTTGAGGGTGAGTATAATGCCCATACATCTGAAGAATTGCTCTTCTCTCCCTTGTGTATCGCAAAAATGAGCGCACTCTACAAGGGAATGTGGCATTGAAAATGTACTGCCATTTGTTTGTTTTATATTTGGATTCCCTTCTCTTTATTAGAACGTATGGCATCCGAGAGGCATAAGCCACATTGCCTTTGTTCAATAAAAGCATGACTGATTCTTGACCTCAAGCAGACACTCCAGCAGCACAGTCCCTATGCGCCCATCACTGACTCAATAAGTCAGCTAGTAGAATTGTTGACTCAGATCTCCAGTGACCTTGATTCAAGCCTATTTTCTGTGTCTAGTTTGATCTTTGTCCTTGTGGCCACCAAGGGTTCCCCACCGATGTGTGGTGTATTCGGAATGAGGCATCGACGGAATGGGCCGCTGGAGGCCCAATAGCAGCCTGAGGCTCAATTAGATAAATCACTGCTCCAAGCATGAAGATTGGGCAAGGCCTGCAGTGGCAATAAGCGGTGGAGCAGTAGTGGAGGGCTACAACGCATCGCCTGTCCAGAAAACGTAATCCAGTGCTGCCACCAGGACAATGGGTCTTCATGACTAAGTTACGAAGCTAAACCTTTTTTAACAACTCTCAACCTAAAGGCTACAAGATAGAGCTGGAAACATGCATACACTTGTGTACTGCCTCAGTGTAATCTGCCTTCTTACACCCTTTTACTTAAGTATGATTGTGCCTCATGTATAGTAAGATTGTTAGTGAACTACAAGCATAAAAATAATTTCAGTGTCCCTAGGTACATGTGACAATATAGAACCATTGAATCATAAATAGACATAAAATGCTGGAGAATTTCACCAGGACAGGCAGCATCTCTGGAGAGAAGAAATGGGCGACGTTTCAGGTCGAGACCCTTCTTCAGGCCCGAAACGTCACCCATTCCTTTTCTCGAGAGATGCTGCCTGTCCCACTGAGCTACTCCAACATTTTGTGTCTATCTTTGGTTTAAACCAGCATTTGCAATTCTTTCATACACATTGAATCATAAAAATGCGTAGTTTGATGTGTTAGTCAGCCACTGTAAATTCCCCCTGTTGTGTTTGGAGAGAGGTGGAACATGAAGTGAATTGATGGGATTATGTGAACAGTATAAAAATGATTAGATTCAGATCAGATTCAGATTCAGGTTCAACTTTATTGTCATTGTGTAGTGTACAGTACAGAGACAACGAAATGCAGTTAGAATCTCCCTCGAAGAGCGACATAAATATGAGCAATAAATAAATATATTTACGTGCATACAGTCATAGTATTTTTTTCCTGGTGGGAGGAGTGTCCGGGGGGTGGGGGTGGTGGGGGGGGGGGGTGATTGGCAATCACCAAGGTACAGTGATTAGTAGGGCTGGTGGAGGCCCAAGGGCCCATTTCTATGTTGTATACTTTATGCCAGTATTCTAATATCTGTCAGGTTTATCCATGATATTACTGTGTATTTATTGATTGACTGCTTGCACTGAAGTTCACTAGTAAACAAAATGAGTTTCAATGGAAAATAGGCTATTTTCACAATCATCAAACTTGATACTTGTTTGTCAAGTTCCACATCCAAATAATTAGTCAAAATTAATCTCCCTAAATGCCCTGTGTAGGAAGGAACTGCAGATGCTGGTTTAAACCTAAGATAAGGCACAAAAAGCTGGAGTAACTCAACAGGGCAGGGAGTATCTCTGGAAAGAAGGAATGGGTGATGTTTCGGGCTGACCCAAAACATCATCCATTTCTTCTCTCCAGAGATGCTGAGTTACTCCAGCCTTTCGTGTCTATCTTCCCTAAGTGTCTTTGGATTGGTAAATCTCACTTCTGGATGCTTTGCTCACTACACTACAAGAAGGATGTGATGGCCTGCAATGGAGGGCCTTTGTTATAATCACAGACTGCAGAGACTAGACAGGTTTTCCCTGGAGTTGAGAAGGCTAAGAGGGGACATCACTGAGGTATATCAATTATGACAGGTACTGACAGGGTAAACAGCAAGAACCTTTTACCTTTATAAGAGGCGAATAAAACTAATAACTAGAAATTCAAGATAAAGGGTGAGAAATTTAAATGGAACCTCAGAGGTACATTTTCACCCAAAGAGTGGTAGTTATCAAGAATTCACTGCCAGAGAGAGCGGTAGAAGCTGAGTTGCTGACCGCATTTAAGGAATGTCTAAAAGGGAACTCCAGGCTATATTTAAGAGGGAGTTAGATGTGGCCCTTGTGGCTAAGGGGATCAGGGGGTATGGAGAGAAGGCAGGTACGGGATACTGAGTTGGATGATCAGCCATGATCATATTGAATGGCGGTGCAGGCTCGAAGGGCCGAATGGCCTACTCCTGCACCTAATTTCTATGTTTCTATGTTTCTATGTTTAGAAGGCCAGAGTCCTGGAGGATGCGATTAATACAAATTGATCAGTGTGGACGTGGTGGGCTGAAAGGCACGTTTAAATACTATATGACTCGATGGGCTGAATGGCCTACTCCTGCACCTAATTTCTATGACTCTATGTTTAATATAGTGGTATGGTGGCTTTGCAGCTTAAGAGTCCTTGGTTCAATCCTGACCTTTGGTACTGTCTGTGTGGAGTTTGCACATTCTCGTTGTGATCATCCTTCTAAACTCCAGAGTGTACAAGCCCAGCCGCTCCATTCTCTCAGCATATGACAGTCCTGCCATCCCGGGAATTAATCTTGTAAACCTACGCGGCACTCCCTTCTTCTTCTGTCGTGTGGCGTGCACAGCCTAAAGTTGTGGGACAACTTGTTCTATTTGATCTTCCGTTTGTGCATGTCAAGTTGATTGCATTAGTCGAAACAGGGCGGACCATGTGAAGGTTGCAATCTTCCACCCCGCGGCACTCCCTCAATAGCAAGAATGTCCTTCCTCAAATTAGGGGACCAAAACTGCACACAATACTCCAGGTGTGGTCTCACTAGGGCTGTGTACAACTGCAAAAGGACCTCTTTGCTCCTATACTCGACACCTTTTGTTATAAAGGGCAACATGCCATTTGCTTTCTTCACTGCCTGCTGTACTTGCATGTTTACTTTCATAGACTGATGAACAAGGACCCCCAGATCCCGTTGTACTTCCCCTTTTCCCAACTTGACACCATTTAGATAGTAATCTGCCTTCCTGTTTTTGATACCAAAGTGGATAACCTCACATTTATCCACATTAAACTTCATCTGCCTTGCACCTGCCCTCTCCCCCAACCTGTCCAAGTCACCCTGCATTCTCATAGCATCCTCCTCACAGTTCACACTGCCACCCAGCTTTGTGTGATCTGCAAATTTTCTAATGTTACTTTGAATCCCTTCATCCAAATCATTGATGTATATTGTAAATAGCTGCCGTCCCAGCACCGAGCCTTGCGGTACCTCATTAGTCACTGCCTGCCATTCTGAAAGGAACCCGTTAATCCCTGCTCTTTGTTTCCTGTCTGCCAACCAATTTTCTATCCATGTCAGCACTCTACCCTCAATACCATGTGCCCTAATTTTGCCTACTAATCTCCTTTGTGGGACCTTATCAAATGCTTTCTGAAAGTCCAGGTACACTACATCCACTGGCTCCCCGTTGTCCATTTTCCTAGTTACATCCTCAAAAAATTCCAGAAGATTAGCCAAGCATGATTTTCCCTTCCTATATCCATGCTGACTCGGACCGATCCTGCTACTGCTAGGCAAATGTGCGGCTATTTCATCTTTTATAATTGACTCCAGCATCTTCCCCACCACCGATGTCTAGGTGGTCTATAATTCCCTGTTTTCTCTCTCCCTCTTTTCTTAAAAAGTGGGATAACATTAGGTACCCTCCAGTCCACAGGAACTGATTCTGAGTCTGTAGAACATTGGAAAATGATCACCAATGCATCCACAATTTCGAGAGCCACTTCCTAAAGTACCCTGGGATGCAGACCATCAGGCCCTGGGGATTTATCAGCCTTAAGTCCCATCAGCCTCTTCTCATCCACCTTGTCAATTCCATTCATAACCTTAGATATTTCAACAGGATTACCTCTATATAATCTTGAACCCATCCTTTTTCAGCCACCTCAAACCTATAATTATTTTGATCAGAATATCACAGGGATTCAAATCTCTCTTGCCGATAAATACACACATCACTCCTTTGAAATTCCCAATGGACTTGTTTCTATTGAATATTGAAATAAACAGCCTGTCCATCTCAATGTTAATACAAAGGACATGGTCATTTTGATAATTGTTTTCTTCTTCAACCACTCACATCATGTTCTGGCTGATGATGTGCTGGCCACAATTACAGCCATTTGCTTTGTGTTTTATTAGCTCTTGTCACTTTAACCAGAAAATGGCAGCTGTCCCAACAATATCAAATTTGACTCAACAACAGATCCACCAAAGATATATCCAGCTGCTTAAAAAATTAGTCTCAATGTCCCACTGGCATAGAGGGGCTGTAGGAAGGACTACAGACTGGAAGAGCTTGACTTTTAGCATCTTGGATATCCCGGTACCAGACCATATTGGCTGCATTTGTCTGAAGACTGATGCAGCTTTATCAATTTGGGAGTTGGTCAAACTCTACATCTCATTCTACTGTGAACATGTTGCCAAGATAGGTAAATCTTGTGGCATTTTCCACAGGTCCCCCATTAATTATCAATTAGTCTTTTGGCTGCTGGTCTCCAGTCTGCATTGTCTTTGTCTTCTGGCAGCTGATCTTTAATCCGATCTTTGATGCATTCTTGAGTGGTAGCATGTCTCTTCCAGTGAGGTGGTTGTCATCATTTAAAAATAAATTGGATAGTTATATGGATGGGAAGGGAATGTTATGGTCTGAGCGCAGGGGTGATTATGGGTTCTCGAGACTGTTTCCGTGCTGTAATTGTTATATGGTTATATTATATGGTTATATGGTTGTCATCTCTTGAAGGGTGTGTCTCGACTCTGCTAGTAGTGCAATACCATCGGCAAAATATAGGTCTGTTAGGCGTCTTCCTGTTCTCCACGGTATTCCAAAGTCAGATTTGTTCATTGTTATCCGCATGACATAGTCGATCATGACAATAAACAGTAAGGGGGATAGAAGGCAACCTTGTCTTACCCCTAGTGACAATGACAAAGAATTCTCTGTTTCCTGAATCAACCTTGACGCAGCAACTGGATCCCTCGTAAAGGTGAATAAGGTGGTCAAACAGGCTTTTGGCACTTTGGTCTTCATCAGTCAGAGCATTGAATATAGACGTTGGGATGTCATGCTGCAGTTGTATAAGACGTTGGTGAGACTGCATTTAGAATATTGTGTTCAGTCCTGGGCACCATGTTATGGGAAAGATATTGTCAAGCTTGAAAGGGTTCAGAAACGATTTACGAGGTTGTTGCTAGGACTAGAGGATGTGAGCTATAGGGAGAGGTTGAATAGGCTGGATCTCTATTCCATGGAGCGCAGGAGGATGAGGGGTGATGTTATAGTGGTGTACAAAATCATGAGAGGAATAGATAGGGTAGATGCACAGTGTTTTGCACTGAGTAGGAGAATCAAGAGCCAGAGGACATAGGTTCAAAGTGAAAGGGAAAAGATTTAATAGGAATCTGAGGAGTAACTTTTTCACACCAAGGGTTGCGTGTATGGAACAAGCTGCCAGAAGAGGTTGGTGAGGCTGGAACTATCCCATAGTTAGACAGGTGCATGGATAGGACAGGTTTGGAAGGATATGGACCAAGCACAGGCAAGTGGGACTAGTGTAGCTGGGACATTGTTGGCCAATGTGGGCAAGTTGGGCCGAAGGGCCTGTTTCCCCACTTCCATGTCTATCTGTCTATCTAGCAGTTACAGTAAAGTAGAAGCAATTCATGTATTTTCCAATTGTTGTTGACTTTCACAAAATAACAGAAACACTTGCAACTTTGATCACCAACTGTTATAATTCCCTCCATAAAAATACATAGGTACATCTGTCAAACTAGGAAACGTGTGCTCGTATTTATAAGCTTTTCAACGCAATAGTCTCAGGCCTGTGATGAGCAATGACAAAAGCACATCTTCGAAGTATGACGTGAAATAAATGTTATTTTTATTGATCTCTAGAACATCCAGCCAACTTTCCAGCATTAGAATATAGAACATAAAACAAAGCAGTGCATGCAGGAAGGAACTGCAGATGCTGGTTTACAATGAAAATAGACGCAAAATGCTGGAGTAGTTCAGCGGGACAGGCAACAACTCTGAATCGAAGGAGCGGGTGATGTTTCGGGTCAAGACCGTTCAGCCATTGCAGCACAGGAACAGGCCCTTTCGCATTCAATGTCTGTGCCAAACATGATGCCAAGATAAACACATCTGATTTGCCCGCATATGATTAACATCCTTTCATTTTCAGTATATCCAATTGCCTTTTGAAAAACCTCCGGCATTCTGGCACCCTCCAACCTCTGTGTAAAAAAAATGTGCCCTGCACATCTCCCTTAAACTTTAAAATTAAGCTTTCCACTTTAGAGGTCCTCTTTCTTCACTGGTTTCCTCCTACTGGTGTGGATGGAACCAATACACGTGTCTCCTCCATATCCCATAGTAACATGGAACAAGGATGGAGTTTCCCAGGTCTTCACCTTTCACCCAACAGCCCTCCAAATATTATTCTCTGACATTCTCTGACATTTCTTCCCCAACCCGTGCGCTCCCCAGGCATTTACCCAGCAACCTCATGAGATGTCTTTCACATGTCCCTTCACCTGCCTCAGTTACTTCCAGGCAGTACACCCTCCACCTCTTCTGGGTGAGAAAAATGTTCAGGTGCACCACTTCCTTAAACTTTGCATTTTGCTTTTCATTGCTATTGCATTTGGTCTTTCTTCATTGTGGCTTCCTCCTACTGGTGTGGATGGAAGCAAGTACACGTGTCTCCTAGGATGACCATTTTGCTTTGGAAGAACAACTCTCCTCCAGATGGAACAAGGATGGAGTTTCCCGGGTCTTCACCTTTCACCCAACAGCCCTCCAAATATTATTCTCTGACATTCTCGGACATTTCTTCCCCATCCCGTGCGCTCCCCAGGCATTTACCCAGCAACCTCATGAGATGTCGCACATGTCCCTTCACGTCCTCAGTGGCCTCTTAATCTAGGGAACATGCTGCCTTGCCACAGCATCCACATCTTCCCTGTAACGTGGGGCCCAGAACTGCACATAATATTCAAAACATAGCCTAACCAAACTTTTATACAGCTGTAACATGATTTCTCAACACAATACTGAATACCCAAACCGATAAAGATAAGGATGCCGTCTGCCTCTTCACCACCGTTGCAGTGTGTTTGTATTCCAAGATCAATCAAAGCTCCAGAGACACCTACCATTTACTGTATGCTTTCCACTTGCATTTCCCCTCCAAAAATGCAACCGCACTTGTCCTTATTAAAGTCCACCTGCCATTTCCAACTGATCTATATCTAGCTGTATCCTTTGTCAACCTTTCTCATGATCCACAGCTACACCAGTTTTCCTGTTATTTGCAAACCTATAAAACAGAACATCCACATTTTTCAGATCCTTATAGAAAACCACTGGTCACAAAAATCAAGTCAAAAAAACTTCCATCAACCACTACACTGTGCCTTCTATGACCAAGAAAATGTTGATACAAACTTAACAATTTATTGTGGAATCCACATGAATTTATCTTATGGACCAGGCAACCATGGGGGAACTTGTCAAATTATTTTATAAAGTCCATGAAGTAAATAGTCCATTGTCTTTCGCTCTTCAAAGCTCAATCAAATTTGAGTACCTCTTCTGCACAAATTCATGCTGACTAGCCCTAATAGGTCCCTATTTTGAGTTACTACAGCATTTTGAGTCTAGCATCTGCAGTTCTTTCCTAAAAGTTAAATTTACCTTCTACCCTTTAGGAACTGCACCAACCAACCATCCATCCATCCATCCCTCACTCCCCCTTCCAAGGCCCTATCATTCCCTATGCGGTGATCTGATGCTGCAATCTCCAAGCGATCCATGCTAATCCACACCACTGACTCCCCAGTCACCTGTAGCCTCAACTGTCTGATTGCCGCACAACAACTGGGTCAGGAACAGCTGCTGCCCTACAAAGGTTAGGCTTTTGAACTGACCCACACATCCCTAATCCAACTTTGGCAAGGGAACACTGTGGACCACCTCTTGCACGAATATAGACTTGTTTTCCAATTGTGAACTTTTGCACCAGTGTATTTTTCTTCCTATTTTCTTGTAGAATGTATGTGTTATTTATGTCTATTCATTGTGTTTGCATTCTGTTTGTTTGCCTCCTGTGTTGCTGCTGCAAGCAATATTTTTATTGCACCTTTACTGGTGCATAACTCAACCAATATTTCTCTTACCCTGACTCCATGATCGTTTACCCAGTTCCCTGATTCTCTTAGAAAAGATACAAAGTGCTGGAGTAACTCAGCGGGTCTGGCAGCATTCCTGGAGAACATGGATAGGTGATGCTTCGGGTTGGGATCCTTCTTCAGACTGTTTCAGCCCAACCGGAAACATCACCTATCCATGTTTTCCAGGGATGGGATACGTACGGGAAAGGCAGGTACGGGATACTGAGTTGGATGATCAGTCATGATCATATTGAATGGCGGTGCAGGCTTGAAGGGCCGAATGGCCTACTCCTGCACCTACTCCTGCACCTAGTTTCTATGTTTCTATGTTTCTATGTGTGATATTTGTAAACCAGTCCCTGCAGTTCCTAGTTTCTATATTTTCCCAGATTCTCTAACTGTCCTTGTTCACCATTCACCAATTCACCCGAATTCCCCAATTTCTACATTCTGCTATTCACAACTTGTTATCTGTTCCCCTAAAATGCATCCAAACATTGATCTAAACCTACTCATTCCTTAATGTTCCAACCTGGTATTCCCACAATCAATTAGACCCCAGATCCAAGGACCTCACCTTTTTCTGTCACTATGACCCATTTTAACTTCAACCACTGGAAACATCAGGTCAGTCAAGCGAGCTGGCAACTTAATGGTAGCAAACACATCTTTCCACACAGTCATTTGATGTACTGCTGCATCACTCAGATTAAATGTAAGGGGTTTTCCCCACACGTGGATCCCCTGTGTCACCTAAGATAGCTGCGAAACATGCAGGGGCAAAGAAGATAAATAATTTCATCCCTTTTCCAGACAACAGAATTGAACTGTTAAAGAAGGAACTGCAGATGCTGGAAAATCGAAGGTACACAAAAATGCTGGAGAAACTCAGCGGGTGCAGCAGCATCTATGGAGCGAAGGAAATAGGCAACGTTTCGGGCCGAAACACTTCTTCAGGTTTCGGCCCAAAACGTTGCCTATTTCCTTCGCTCCATAGAACCTGCTGCACCCGCTGAGTTTCTCCAGCATTTTTGTGTACCAACAGAATTGAACTGATATGGTGATAGTACTGATAGTACAGAAAACTATCCACCCCATCAAGGGGAACATATAGATTGCAAGAAAAATAAATAAAAATGGATTTTAAATGCATTAAAGACAAGATATTACAAAACTAAAGCCAGTGAATAATCTCATTGTTCTGGCAAAGCCACATTGCTACTTTAATTTTTTATTCTAATAGCCACTTAGTTTTCTGCAATACTTTAGCAAGCCTGGTGGATGATTGCATGCTCAGGTGCAGGATTATACATGTTGAGACTGTTGATGTTGGACGTGAAAGATGATTGAGTAACCTGCGAATGCTGTGTTCACTGTGGTGGATTTGTGAATATTAAAGCATTTGAACAACCTGACAGGCGTGGGAGTGCGGAGCTGGCTCCTGGGGACATTGAGGGGAGGGCAGGTCATGGGAGACAGGATATAAAGATTACAGATAAATGTAAAGGGCGTGGATAAACGTGAGAACAAAAAATGTTATTCATTGGGTCACATAGTCATACAGTGTGGAAACAGGCCCACGCAGACCAACATGCCAGTCGTACCTGCCTGCATTTGACCTATATCCCTCTAAAACTATACCCTCCATGTACCTGTCTAAGTATTTCTTTAATGTTGCAATAGTATCTGCCTCAACTACCCCGACCGGCAGCTCATTCCATGCACCCACCGCCCTTTATGTAAAAAAGTCAGTGATGAAGCAGCTAAAGATTGTTGGGCTATGGACACTGCCCTGAGAAACTCTTGCCATGCTGCACTAGAGCACGGATGATCGTTCTTCAGCAGAGCCAATCATTTTCTTTTTTGCAAGCTGTGACTCCAGCCGTTGGGGTGTTTGATACTCATTGAAGTCGGGTTGCCTTGAGCAAAGCTTTCATCCAGTCAGAAGTCCTTAGTGACGGCTCTGATCATTGACTTGGCTATTGGCAAGGACCACTTCACTTTGCAGATGATTGACGGTACACTAATTGGCAAATGATTAGCCAGTGTAGAATTAACCTACTTTTTGGAATGGGAAATACCTGAGTGAGTTTCCATGAGCAGGTAAATGCCCTTGCTGTAACTGTATCTGAACGGCATATCCAGAGGCAAAGGTAGTTATGCATCAGAGGTATTGAATATTACAGCTGGATTGACGTCTGGTTCTATAGCCTTATTAGTATCAGACACTGTCGCAGAACAGAAGGGGGGCACACAGCCCCCAGCTCCCCTGCTGGCCAAAAAATATAACTTCACTCACCTGTCCTTTCCCCAAAGTCCAAACAATATGACCCACAAATTTATAATGATGACAGAACTTGAAAAAATGAAAGTATTGTCTTGCAACTAGAAAGTAAATATTTTTTTTTACTTGGAACTCCAAATCTACAATGTTATCTTACCATAGAACTCTATATAGTAGGGGGCGCTGCAGTGGCAGCAGCCCTGTCAGCAGCACATTAGTCTTTTCAATTTTTAGTATGTTTTAAAGTTTGTTTTAATGTTCCTTTGTGTGTTCTGTGTGGGGACGGGGGGGTGAGGGGGGAAACCGCTTCAGTCGCCTCCTCCACGGAGAGGCGACTTTTTCCAGGTCACCTCCCCCCGTGGCCTAACAACAAGGATCGGCGCGGCCTTTCCACGGAGACGCGCCCGGGACTTCAGCGGCGGGCGCAGCGTGGACTCCCGGCGCGGAGCGGGTGAGCCCTCGCTAGGGCTCGCAGGAGGGGAGCGATCCGTTTCGCTGGCCCGCGGCAGCCGGCAGCCTGAAGCTGCGGTGTGCAGAGTTTCAGCTGGGGGACCCGGGGGAAGAAGAAGCCATCACTGCCGGCCCGCGGCCAACTTCTACCGCGGGTCCGGCATGGACTTACCATCACCCCTGGAGGGGAGCTTCGACCACCAGCCCTGTGGTCTGCGGTGCTTCTGGCTGCGGCGCGCCGGGAACCTTAAATCTTCGACCGCCGGCCTGCGGCCTACACCAGCCTGAAGCCGCGGTCTCCGGTGGGGAAGAGCCGATCCTGGACTTTACCTGGTCTTTGACTTTGTCCCTTACCATCTGGACGCCCGCAGCAACGGCTGCGGAGGGTGGAGGTCTCGACCACAGGGGAAAATGGAGGAGGACTGGCCAAGTCCTGTGCCTTCCACCACAGTGATGAATGCTGTGGTGGATGTTTGTGTTACATTTTTATTGTGGTTGTGTGTTCTTTATTATTGTACCGCTGCTGACAACCCAAATACCACCGACCCTGGTTGTGTGGCAAATAAATTCTATCTATCTATCTATATCTTTTTGTCAGGTTTCATTATTGCATGAATTACGACAGCTTAATAGTTTGTGCCAATAATCTCAGCAACACTTTGAGAAGAAGCTCACCATTAGTATAAAGCAATAATATCTTCTAACTGAGACAATGTTTTGCTGATATTTGTGATCAATGGCTCTTAAATGAAAAACAAACGTTACCATGTTAATGAGATGTATTCAGTTAGACATTATGATGAGAGAATAAAAATCTATAATTCAACAACAGACAAGTTGCCAACTACTCATGATGGTATCTAAGGTTAAGATAATTATTTGCTCCATCTTGACCCTATCAGAGAACTTTTGTTTTTTTGTTCCTCATGTAATTATAGGGATTCTGCTTAAATAAATCCTTGCTGTTTGCCTAAACCTATCTTTATGGGATCTTTAAGATAGTGATGATTTATAATAATTGTAAATGATCCCACATGACATTCAGGCTGAATATTCACTGCATTGCTTACACTTTATCTTTCAATCCCATTTTACTCACAGACTCAGTATTCAGAATGGTGCTTCTTGGCACTGGTCCAGAAATGCTTGCTTCATTTTATCTCAGAAGGAAACAAAATTCAGATTATACCTAGGGCAGCAGACCTCTTCAAATGTCGGTTGCAGGAGACTTTGCCTGGGGAGGGACCTGGGTGCCACCGGGTGATAGATGAGAAAAACAATCTCTGGAATTCTCTGCCACAGAAGGTAGTTGAGGCCAGTTCATTGGCTATATTTAAGAGGGAGTTAGATATGGCCCTTGTGGCTAAAGAGATCAGGTGGTATGGAGAGAAGGCAGGTACAGGATACTGAGCTGGATGATCAGCCATGATGATATTGAATGGCGGTACAGGCTCGAAGGGCCGAATGGCCTACTCCTGCACCTCATTTCTATGTTTCTATGTTTCTATGTTAGGATGTTGGTGCTCTGAATGTGATTCTAGGTTCTCCAAAATATTCTAAATAGAATTTAAACTGGAGGTGGCGGAGCGTGGACTTAAGCAAAAAGGGATTCTTGGAGAAGAAGAGCAACCTTAAATGTAGTTACGTCTGGTTGGGTAACTATGGTAGGGTGAAGACTATTCCATGCTTTCATTTCTGCAGGAGAAGAATGAACTGCTGTACACATCTGGCTTGGTAGCTGGTATCTTAAATTGGATCGAATGTCCTCGTCTGTTCCTAACCCTAGGGCTAGGACAGTTTTGGTCTCCTAATCTGAGGAAAGACATTCTTGCCATAGAGGGAATGCAGAGAAAGTTCACCAGACTGATTCCTGGGATGTCAAGACTTTCATATGAATAAAGACTGGATAGACTTGCTTGTACTCACCAGAATTTAGAAGATTGAGGGGGGATCTTAGAGAAACATAAAATTCTTCAGGGGTTGGACAGTCTAGATGCAGGAAGATTGTTCCCGATGTTGGGGAAGTCCAGAACAAGGGGTCACAGTTTAAGGATAAAGCGGAATTTTTTTAGAACTGAGATGAGAAAAACATTTTTCACACAGAGTGGTGAATCTCTGGAATTCTCTGCCACAGAAGGTAGTTGAGGGCAGTTCATTGGCTATATTTAAGAGGGAGTTCGATGTGGCCCTTGTGGCTAAAGGGATCAGGGGGTATGGAGAGAAGGCAGGTACAGGATACTGAGTTGGATGATCAGCCATGATCATATTGAATGGCGGTGCAGGCTCGAAGGGCCGAATGGCCTACTCCTGCACCTATTTTCTATGTTTCTATGTTTCTACCTTATTAACCCATGTTTCTTGACGTGTGAACAAACGACACGGCTTTGCAGTGCGGACCATTCCTAAGATTGCAATGCCCCCAGAAGCAGGAGTTGCTTGTATTTCAGTTGCTGGGCAAATGAATGAAAAGAACAGGTACAGTTCCAAGTTGAAACAGAAAATGCTGGGAATACTCAGCAGGTCAGTCTGTATTTGTAGGAAGAGAAAGGGAACTAGTGTTTCAGCTCAAAGACACTTTGTTAAAATTGGGAAGGAGACAAAAGAAGCAGGAAGTATGGTGGGGGGGGGGAGGATATCTCTGATAGCATTAAATCAGTGTGGTCATGGGAATGCACTGTAAGTACTAAGCAGATTATATAATATCTGCATGGAAAGCAGCAGAGTTAAGTTTACAGGCCAATGAAGCAACATCAGAATGGGTTGGCCGGACATTAACTCTGTTTCTCCCTCCACTCTCAGGAGTCTCTCTTAAAGTCAGTACTTGGATAGGAAAGGTTTAAAGGGATTTGGGCCGAACACTGGCAATGAGATTAGTTTAGATAAAGTATGCTGGTTGACGTGGGCAAGTTGGGCAGAATGACATGTTTCCGTGCTGTGTGACTCAACGACTCATATTGCTGGACCTGCGGGACAACGCCCATGGAGGGGAAACCACCAGCAATGTCCACTGGCAAAGGAAGCACAAAAAGGTGGTATTGTATTGTATTGCATTGTATTGTATATCTTTATTGTCATTTCCTGAGTATTCACATACCCAGAGGAAACAAAAAAAACGTTGCTCAACCAGTGTCCATTCAGTGTGCATTAAAAAATAAATAGAAATAAAAATACATATATCATGAACAAATTAACACTCTACTAAACATCAACAGGCGTTCCGATCGGCAGCGGCAGCGGCAGTTATCAGATGAGAGGGAACAGGTGATTGCAGAGGGTATGAGGGGAGATAGTGGAAATGAGAGAGAAAGACTCACAATATAAGGCTGAAGAGAAAATAATATTTTCTCTTCGGGTTTCCGTTGTCGTTGGGGCCGCAACGAGGAGCGGCCTACAACAGGAAGAAGCCGGGGACTCTTCAGCTTTTTTTCAACGTCGCCGTCGCAGCTTAAGATAAAAGTTCATGGCCGAGGAGGGAACATTCTGGAGCGGTTAGGAATGTTTGAAAAGGTGCTGCTGAAACATAAGCTGCTGCGGCCCGACCGGACTAATCGCTGGCCTTCTCCAACTCAGTCTTTCTGCCGCACATTGGCGGCAACACCGGGAGCCCGCGGGTCCCTGGAGAAGTTTCCTCTCTTTTCAGGGCTCTCGCAACGGCGAGCATCCCCCGCCCGAGTTGCTGTGGAAGAGCTCCCTCTCCGGGGCCCTCTCTCTCCGCGCGGCTTGGAATGGCCGCGGGACTCTTGAGCGCACGCCGGGGGCTTTAAAGTCAAGGGTTGGTGTGCGACCTCACACCAAGTATGCGTGGCTTGTTTTGTAGCCGCTTTGCAATTTTAGCCAGGAAGTGGGGCTTTGACTTTGACTCATCTGACATCGGGGTGGGGGGGGGGTCTGGGGGGGGAGAGTTCTCTTGGTTGCCAAAATCTCTTTTGTTTGGCCTTCCATCACTGCCAAATAGTGGTCATAACCTGTTTATGTAAATTATGTTGTGTCTTGGGTCTATGTGTTTGTATGTATGGCTGCAGAAACGGCATTTCGTTTGGACCTCAAGGGGTCCAAATGACAATAAATGTATCTTATCTTATCTTATCTTATCTTATCTTATCTTATCTTAATATTTGGGTGGGTGGACAATTAGTTGACCACAGTCTTTGTGACAAAGTGTTCTACCTGCCCATTGGATCGAATTTCTGACTCATTCAGACATGGTTTTTTTTTAACAGATACTCCTGCTGCAGCTTAAGATAAAAGTTCATGCCTGAGGAGGGAAACATTCTTCCCTTATGAATGTTTGAAAAGGTTGTGCTGAACATAAGCAGTGCAGTCGTTGTAAACTAATCGCTGGCCTTCACAAGAACTCAGCCTTTGAGCCGCACATTGCTTTCAACACATTGGCTACTGCCGTTAAAGCTTAATGAAGTTTCCTCTCTTACCCACAGTCAAATACGAATATGCTGTTTTCACATATCTGAACAAACTGCGAGCATCCATATCTTTTAATGCTGTGGGTCTCTCCCTCTCATTCGCCCTCTCTCTCCCCTTCTCTCTCCCCCTCTCCCCCCCTCCTCTCTCTTGATGTATCATCTAGTTCTTTAAAATCAGGGGTTGCCATACTGAGATTGTCAAAGTATGCTTTCCTCATTTTGTCAATTTCTGGTTGATCATCATTTTAGGAGGAATTGCTCCCTCTATTTTCTCACCTCATCTGTCAAACATGGCCGCATATTCAGTCTTTTCATTGGTTGTCTGAGACACTTCTGTCTTCCTCCTTTTCAACTGCCAAATAGTGGTCATTTAACCTGTATTTGGTGAGGGTCTGTCTCTGCTTTATGTCTCTAACAGTTGGGAGATAGTCTGCCAATTTATAATCTGATTTTTCTGCTTAAAAAACGACATTTAAAAAATTAGAACCTACTTCACCAGGTGTACTGTTGCCACGGACTGGGTATTTTAACTGTGACCATTCACCTTGGATCTCTTTGAATGGATGCTTTTGGATCGAATCATTGTCACTTCATATAAAAAGATGGGAAGTGATCTTCACCCGTACCATATATTTCTCAAGGAGATCGTCTGTGACAGATGCTTGTCAATAACTATTTAGCAGTTCCAAAAAGATTAATATGAGTTAAACATT
Source organism: Leucoraja erinaceus (assembly GCF_028641065.1). Classification (NCBI taxonomy): domain Eukaryota; kingdom Metazoa; phylum Chordata; class Chondrichthyes; order Rajiformes; family Rajidae; genus Leucoraja; species Leucoraja erinaceus. Next base: position 95,505,991 of record NC_073380.1, on the reverse strand, counting down.
CTGCATCGTTTGTGACGTTTCTGCACATCTCCCCCCTATTATGTTCCCCTCAGTGATAGATTCCCTACATTATTTTGCACATGCGGTGGTGCTTTTACACCCAGGCAACCAAGCACTAAATTTTATCATGAATATGCCTTACGGCACGATGTCAGGAGCAATAGTACTTCGCGTATGGAGTTAAAATGTTTAACTTGCTTGGAACCGAGAAAGGAACTCGGAATGAGGCTCATCATCATAAAACTGTGCTGACACGAGGTTCATAAGGTTCTTCCCCTTTACTTCATCACACCCTATCATTTCCTACAGCTAATATAATGACATGTAAAGGACATGAGTGAACACAACTTTTTTTTAAGACTGAATCCAGTATCTTTTCAATTCATGTTTTAATGAATTGCATTTAAATCCTGTGGTCTCAGTGGTAAGATATAATATCCCATCCTCATGCTCAAGCCTCTGGTTGATCATCATTTAATATAATTAATTGCTCCCTATATTTGTCTCACCACTCCCCATGGTGGAATGTTATACAGTCTAATCATTATGTCTGAGACACAGCAGTCTCCCTCCTTTCCTTTGGATTTAGTTATAACTACCTCACATTTATATCTCCGGGTTTTAAATTCTCACATATAAAAACTTTATTTTGGTCCTACCTCAAACCATCTTCTTTTTCCTTATAGAAATATAAGGACTTGTTCAATCTTCCATACAACTCTCATTTTTTGGGAATCTTAATAGATGTGCAGGTCAATTAATGATTAAGAGGTTATCATAAATTAGCACATATTTTGATTAATGAAGATGAGTAAGAAATTCTCCAGACTCACTAGTTCATATAAAATGTGAAGTCCAGTATTTCACCCGTACCATATATTTCTCACTGAATTAACATTGACAGTTTTTCCAATGCTATTTTCAATAGTTCCAAAAAGACTGTTGATTTTATTAGAACCCGTTCTGTGACGATATGGAGAGTACCCGTTCTATTGTCCTAAGTTAAAGATTTTAAGTCCTATCTATTATGAGTATCTACTAGTAATCGCACTTTAGAGTGATGAGACTGTATCAACTTATATTTCAAAGACTCACTACATTTTCCCTGGTCAATTTGTCCTTTCCCACCCAAACCACCCCCTCCCCGGTACCTTCCCTTGCAACCACAGGAAATGCTACACTTGTCGCTTTACCTCCTCCCTTAACTCCATCCAAGGACCCAAGCAGTCTTTCCAGGTGAGGCAGAGGTTCACCTGCAGCGCCTCCAACCTCATCTATTGCATCCGCTGCTCTAGATGTCAGCTGCTCTACATCGGTGCGACCAAGCGTAGGCTTGGCGATCGCTTCGCCCAACACCTCCGCTCGGTTCACACTAACCAACGTGATCTCCTGGTGGCCCAGCACATCAACTCCCCCTCTCATTCCGAATCCGACCTTTCTGTCCTGGGCCTCCTCCATGGCCAGAGTGAGTCCCACCATAAATTGGAGGAGCAGCACCTCATATTTTGCTTGGGCAGTTTACACCCCAGAACATTAACTTCTCCAATTTCAGGTAGTCCTTGCTTTCTCCCTCCTTCCCCTCCCCTTCCCAGCTCTTCCACAGCCTACTGTCTCCGCCTCTTCCTTTCTTCTTCCCGCCCCCCCCCGCCCCCCCCCCCCCCCCCCCCCCCCCCCCACACCTCCACATCAGTCTGAAGAAGGGTCTCAACCCGAAACGTCACCTATTCCTTCGCTCCATAGATGCTGCCTCACCCGCTGAGTTTCTCCAGCATTTTTGTCTACTTTTGATTTTTCCAGCATCTGCAGTTCTTACTTAAACAATGTTTCACTACATTAGTCTCTTTTGCTGATTGGGTTTTGCTCTCAATAATTACTATTTTCAACATTGGGTCCTTCTTCTCAACGAAGGAGGAGATAATTTCAGCTGACAAAGCAGTTTAGCTACAGTTCTTAATTTTAAATGAAGCACATTTAATTCTGCACAGTAATTTTACACAGAAGTATTAATTTACAATCAATTTCCAAAACACAAATACAATACTTGACACAATACAAACACAAATACAATACTGGAAAAAACATACCAGTGAGTTGTAAATGAAAGATTCTCTGCAATTTCTTGCGGTCTTAGATTGAACTGTTCCCAAACCATGCTGTGATGCAATCCCCATTAAATGCTTTCTAGGGTGCATCTGTGGATGTTGGTGAGAGTTGATGGGGACGTCGAACTTCCCGTGCCTTCTAAGGAAGTAGAGGCTTTGGTGTGTTTTCTTGCCTGAATAACATGCAAAATAAAGCAAAGCTTTTCATTGTACCACATTACACATGACAGTACTAAACCAAAAAAATGAACAAAAAAATTGACATCAATGTACTGTAATTGCTCTGTACATGGCTTCCCCCTCTGTCTTACGAGCATGTGGAGAACAGCACCAGGGTACAAGAAAATCTTGCATCAAAATGACCAAATTAATATTTGCTGTGCACCCTCCCAAAATTGTGCAAAATATCGCTTAAATTTGCAGCAACATGATTGTTTTGGTGCCCTGACATATTCTTTTGAGTATTAGTCAGATAAATTTCGAAGATGCTTTTTTGTTCTTGATATCAACTAAACAACTATCTTAAAGTTTCAAAAGGTTAGAATTAGCAAGTGTATAAAGGAGGGTGAAGGATGAGTATAAAGGAACTGAATGATTAAAATGCTTCAGCTTGATTTTTAACTCACACAGAATAAACAGTGACATGTGAGAGACGTTTGATGGAAAGAGTAAGGTCAGAGCTTACCTTTCACAGCAAGTAACAAATACTGACAGAGAACTTCAATTAATGGATTTCCTTTGTGGTAATGCATGGAATGACATTTTGAAACCTAAACAAAATGTAGGAAAAGGCAAATAGTTCTTCATTACAACTGCTGCAATCATCTATCTGTATACCTATAAAAGTCTCATCTTGTATGTATGTATACATGTATGTGTGTGTGTATGTACGTGTTTTTCTACCTTCATAAAAACGCTATGAGCTAGTGCTTAAATGTTAACATATTCTGACACAAATTTTCCCCCTCCACGCTGTAATCAGGTTCACAAGGTTTTGTCCTATATTTCACAAGGGATATTGATGATTCAACTTTTAAAAAAGGCAACAAATGGCTGTCATACACAGCCTTTTTCCAGGACTTTCCACTGATGAAATCTTAAATGATAAACATAATATATTTATTTTACATATCTACACATTTTTGTTTTACTTATACAGCGAGTTACTTAACTTACAAACCTAACCTGATTACTGGTTTACGGATCCTGCCTGATCGTCTAACAGTAACAGGTGTAACAGGTTTAGGTGTGGGCTCAAATGTAGGCTTGTTTGGCTCTGTTTTAGTACCCTGACTTTGACCAGAAGAATCTGTTTCTTTGTCTGTACTAACTGAACTTTGTGTTTCAATCACAGTGGTATCTTCTAAATCACTTTCAGATAAAAACTCCGGGATTAGGACTTCATGCTCAGTTTTTGGTTCATCTTTGGCTGGAATCATTTGATCAACATGAACACTTTTGATCCTATCTCCAACTTCAACTAACATCTTTGCGTTCCACACACTTCAACTATTTTCCCAACATCCCATTTGTCTCGACTGGACTTGTTGGGAGGACTGAGAACACAAACCTACTCATCTGGCTTGAAGTACCTCTCCTTTTTTGTGAGAGTCAAAATGGCGTTTTTGACTTAACTGTTTTTGCTCAAATCTCAAGGTCAAATTGGGTTGAACTAGACTTAGGCACATTCTTAACCTTCTCTTCATTAACAGTTCTGCAGGTGAGTAACCTGTTATGTGTTGTGTGGTTCTGTACTTCAGCAAGAAACTAGCCAAATGATGTTTCATGCTGAGCTTTGAACTACCCTGCAAAACCTGTTTCTTGAGAGCATCTTAGACAACTCTAACAGGCCTTTCCACGCCCCCATTGGAGGATGGATGGTATGGGGGGAACAAGTATGTGTTTTATACCATTCTGCTGCATGGACTCTTTGAACTGTGAACGAAACTGAGGCCCGTTATCAGAAACAAGTTCTTCCGGTAAACCATGGCATGCAAAAATTGATCTCAACTCATCTATGGTACACTCAGTAGTAGTGCTTGACCCCATATGCTTAACCTCAATCCATTTGGAATGACTATCTACCAGTACCAGAAAATGATCATTACCCTTTTCACAAAAATCTACATGAACTCTCTGAAAATGTCTAATTGGCCATGACCAGGGTTGCAGTGGTGTTTTTGGTGGTTTACTCCGGCAATTTTGGCAGACGCTACATTTGCTCACCAATGACTCAATGTCACTGTCAATACCAGACCAATACACAAAACATCTGGCAATTGACTTCATGCTGACTATGCCAGGATGTTTGGCATCAAGTTCATTCATAATTTTGTTTCTCAAAGACTCTGGTACAATCACTCTATAACCCCACTTAATGCATCCCTGCTCACATGATAATTCATGGCGTCGATTATCGAAAGGCTTCAGCTCTGAGTTCAGAACTGAGTTCAATCCACTATCGATTTCAGTCCAACCGTTCAATGTCTGTTCATAGACCCACTTCAGCACAGTTTCTTTCTCTGTTTCAGCTGCAATTTCTGTTGCAGTCACAGGAAAGTCTTAATCTACAACTTGCAGTGTGTAGATTGAGTTCTCACTTCCCACATCAGAGTTCTCATGGGGCAACCGGGACAACGCATCTACAACTGCGTTGCACTTGGAGCTTCTGTACTCAACCTTGTAGTCATACTGGGACTGCAAAATTGCCCAGCGCTGCATCCTTGATGCCGCCATGGAAGGTATAGCTGACTTGGGACCCAGTATCACTAGTAGTGGCTTGTGATCAGTCACTAGGGTGAATGGTCTGCCGAGAAGTAACTGATGGAATTTCTTGATTCCGAACACGATGCTGAGTGTTTCCTTTTCTATCTGTGCATAATTGCGTTCACTCAGTGATAGGGTGCGGGATGCAAAAGCAATAGGCTTTTCCTGTCCATCATTCATTACGTGGGAGATCACTGCACCTACACCATAACCTGAAGCATCACAAGCAAGTTTCATCTCTCGTGTCGTAGTGAACACAAAGTTTGTCACTTGTCAAGTTTTCCTTGTAGATGTCATCTGCACGTTGCTGTTCCTTTCCCCACGTCCATTTCACATCTTTTTGTAGCAGATGATGAAGTGGCTTTAGCACAGATACTAAATCTGGAAGGAATCGTGCATGGAACTGCACCATCCCAAGGAATGATCGTAGCTCTGACACATTGTTGGGTTTTGGAGCATTCACTATTGCTTCAACATACACCTTCACAGGGCAAAGTCAGTTGGCATCTACTTGAGTCCAAGGTAGACCACCTCTGACTGCGCAAATGCACATTTACTTTGTCGTAGTTTGACATTGTGGCAGTTCAGTCGTGTGAGAACTTGCTCAAGGGTTTCCAGATGTTCTACCATGCCCTCTGTGAATATCAGTGGGTCATCCTGGTTGCACACACAGTGCGGAGTGCGTTGTAATATGTTGTCCATGACAGACTGGAAAAGTTTTGGGGAGGATTTCACACCATAGGGCAGCTTTGTATATGAATACAAGCCCTTATGTGTGTTGATAGTCAAATACTGCTGACTTTCCTTGTCGACATTGAGTTGGGCGTAAGTGTGAGACAAATCCAGTTTAGTGAAGACTCTTGCTCCGCTAAGTTCTGTGTACAGATCTTGTGAGGTTGGTAACGGATATTGTTTGTCATCAACGGCTTGGTTGATTGTGACTTTGTAGTCACCACATAGTTGAACAGTTTTGTCGGCCTTGGGTACGGCCACAATTGGCGTTGCCCAGTTACTCTGGTCTGTCTTCACATGTCCTCCATTTCGCTCTAACCTGTTGAGTTCTTCCTCCACTTGTTACTTTAGTGTGTATGGTTCAGGTCTTGGTCGACAATACATAGGTCTCACATCTTGCATAAGTCAAATGTGCGCAGAGTACCCTGTTGTACCCGTGTAACTGTCAGCAAAAATGTTTGCATGTTTGCTTATGACATTTTCAAGACGTGATTTGGACAAATTGATGCTGAAAATGTTCTTCCAGTCTAACTCTATTCTGCTCAGCCAATCCTTTCCAAGGAGGTTGGTTTATTTCTGTAACTGGCTACTATGATGGGCAGTGTTACTGACTGACCATTATGCTGAACTTTACAGTTCATTTGTCCACATGTCTCCAAATCTTCGCCCGAGTAGGTTCTCAGCTTGACTTTACTCTCAAACAATGGTATCTGTGGGAACTTTGTTTCGTACAGGTCTCTGCTCATGACCGAACAATCTGCTGCCGTGTCAATACACATATTGGTTAAATGTTCATTAATCAATAGTTTAGTTCTAAAGTCCTTGCCTTGGCTGGTTGCAGACTTATCAATATTGGTTGCATAAATGGTGCACAACCCAAGTTCATTTCCATCTGGGTTCATCTCCAAGTTGTGAACTCCTTTCTGGTGTTGTTGCTTGTTTCCTGCAGATTGTTGGTTTCCTGTTGCAAGTTTGGCCTGACATGCTGAGGTGATATGGCCTTTCTTCTGGCAGTTATAACACTTGGCTATTTTGAAAAAATTGGGTTGAGTGATTACCATTGCATCGATAACAACTGGCTGAACTCGGCTCCCCACCATACTTTGGTTTAGCGCCTCTTGGTTTGGTCATAGGCACTGCCTTGTGACTGTAAATGGCCACTGCAGTCCGTGGTGGATGAAACTCGCGAGCATTCTTTGATGCCATCTCCATTGTGGTAGCAATCTTGCAAGCTTTCTGGAATGTAAGATCTGGAGTGTCCATGAGTTTGGACTGGATTCGTTCATCCACTAGACCACAAACAAATCTGTTGTGTGGTGCTCGCCCGAGAAAGGTTCCAAAGTTACAGTGCACAGCTAAGTTTTTCAAGGCAACAATGTACTCATTGATTGTCTCATTCTGCTTCTGGTTTCTAGTGCCTAATTTATAGCTTTCTGCAATTTCCAGAGTTTTTGGGTTGAAGTGCTCCTCCAACTTCTTCATAATGTAATTGAATGGCCCATCTTATGCCTTTATGGGCGCAAGGAGATTCACGAGAGCCGAAAGGAGATTCACGAGCGTGCCGTACGCTTCAGGACCAATCTCCGTGAGCAGAATTACTTTCATGCGTTCGCAAACGCCCTTATTTGTTTCAGTCACTATCTCTCCTTCACCACTAATCTCCATTATGTTGTTTGCCGTGAAAAAGATAGATAGATAGATAGATAGATAGATAGATAGATAGATAGATAGATAGATAGATAGATAGATAGATAGATAGATAGATAGATAGATAGAAAGATAGATAGATAGATAGATAGATCCTTTATTGTCATTCAGACCTTTCGGTCTGAACAAAATTATGTTGCCTGCAGTCATACACAGAATCAATAATAACAAAACATACAATAAACACAAATTAAACAACCACCACAGTGAGTTCACCAAGCACATCCTCGCTGTGATGGAGGCAAAGTCTTAGTCTCCGTCTCTTCCCTCCTTGTTCTCCCTCTGCGCTGAGGTGATCGATCCAGGCTGAAGATTCCGCTCTCCAGTCCAGCGGACCTCCGTGGTGATGTCACCGCCGCCGAAAGCCGGAATGCCGTCTCCACTCCGAGACATGTTTGTTCTCTCCATATAGGAGCTGAACGGCTCTCTACTCTTGCCAAAAGTTCCAAAGTTTCCAATGTAGCCCGTGGACGCTGCCATCGTGCCGTTATCTTTTATTTTTAAAGTACATTCAAAACCCCCGATTTCCTGTCTGTTCTGGTGTAACAATTCACCTAAAACATAGCTGTACAAAGACTATTCAGCTTGAAGAACTCGACAAAAAAATAATCTTATACAATCCCAAAGACGACATCTTGCCACGTAAACACAACATAGAGATAGCCTGATAAACTCTCGCCGATTTGTCCAGCTGCTGTTTTAAACTACAGTCCCCTGCATAGAAGGATCTGCGGCCTATTGTGTCCAGCTCGCAAACAACAGCGACACAACTCCGTATTTACTGTTAAAAATGTTAAACAATACTGGATGTGCTAAACAGTCCTGCACTGTATTGAAAGGATGAGTTCACAAACTCTATCCCATCCTCGTCACCAATTTTGTTATATTCCGGACGGCAGAATGAATACAACTTACACGCAGGTTGCCTGGATCACGAGAGAGAGATTTATTACCCAACATTCCCTGCTTATATTGAACACCAACTCATTAACATATATATGAATATGTATGATACTATTAAAAGCTTTATTTTGCATGTTATCCAATCAGATCAGATAATGCTCTGCATCAATACAATCAAATCAAACTCATGTACAATAGATAGAGCATAGGGGAAGGAAAGTACAGTGTACAGAATATAGATCTCAACATTGTGGTCCAATGTCTGCAATGGGATAGAGGTGAATCAGGCAGTACCCTCATTATAGAAGGACCATTCAGAAGCTTGATAACAGAGGGGAAGAAACTGTTCAGGAGTCTGGTGATGCACACTTTCAAGCTTCTGTCCCTTTTGTCTGATGGGTGCAGGGAGAGGAAATGATAACAAGATCAGGACAAGTCTGATTAATTTGACTGCTTTTCTGAAGCATCGTACAGTGTGGATCGAGTCAGTCGTGGGGTATCTAGTCTGTGTGATGTGTTCATAGCTTTATGATAAGAAGGATTTTGGTGTCCTTGTGAATGATTTATAGAAGTCTGTGATGCAGATGTAGCATACAGTTAGGAAAACCAAAGGAAAGTTATTGCTATATAGTTTAGTCTAGTTTAGTTTAGTTTAGTTTAGAGATACAGTGCGGAAACAGGGACTGTCAGCCCACTGGATCCACGCTGACCAGCGATCCCCACATATTAACACTATCCTACACCCACTAGGGACATTTTTTTACATTTACCAAGCCAATTAACCTACAAACCTGGAATGTGGGAGGAAACCGAAGATCTCGGAGAAAACCCACGCAGGTCACGGGGAGAAAACTCCGACCCGTAGTCGGGATCAAACCTGGGTCTCTGATGCTGCATTCACTGTAAGGCAGCAACTCTACCGCTGCGCCAACGTGCCGCCCTACCTACAGTATAAAGATACGGAAGTTAAGCTTTGGTTATGTTAGGTATTGGTGTGACCACATCTGGACTACGGTGTACAGACTCTTCATTAACAAATTGATGTTAGTGGTTTAGAAGCTGTTTCAGCAAAGGGTTACTTGACTATTACCAGGAATAAGTGAGACATCTTATGAGGAGTGGTTGAACAAGCGCTGCATGTTAAAAAATGCTCAGACCGAATTTAGTTGAGAAACATAATTTCCTCAAGTGTCTTAACATGATGGATGTGGAGATGATGTTTCCTGCAGGAAAACAAGGGGTCATCAATGAAAAGTAAGGAGTCACCTGTTTCAGACGTAGGTGAATTTTATGTTCAGAAGTTCATAAATGATAGGAGCAGAATTAGGTCATTTGGCCCATCAAGTCTGCACCAGCATTCTATTATGGTTAATCTATCTTTCCCTCTTAACCCCATTCTACTGCCTTCTTCCCATAACCCCCTGACACCCGTACAAATCAAGAATCTATCTGTCTCTACCTTAAAAATATCTATTGAGTTGGCCTCCACGGCCTTCTTTGGCAATGAACTCCACATATTCACAGCCCTCTGACTAAAGAAATTGCTCCTCACTTCCTTCCTGAAAATAATAATTTGTTGAGTACAAAAGAAGCTTACAGGGGAGTAGTGAAAACCTGGGATAACAAGCATATGACCCCCATCCAGCTTGGAGAGTGGAAGTTTGGCATTGAAACACAAGATTTCAGAGGGTTTGTGAATAGTAACCTTGGACTTTTCAAGTCAATAATGAATTGCCTGGAGATGGAGTAAGATAAAAGAGATTGCATAATCTGGCTATCCAAGCACTTAATAGCTTTGTAAATATTAATATTTTATAAATATTTCTGTTCATATTTTGCGCAGTCTGATAAGCGATAACATTGGATTGTTATCCGCACAAACTGGGATTAACGATACTAAGTAACATTTACAAAGAAACAGAATTTGCTATATTTTATGATTCTATTTATTTTCTAGAGTAATATCAAACTACGCCATCAGTGGACATGGCAAAGATCAACGGTGTGGGAAATGGATCCTGGTGTTCCCATTATTTGGAAGCAGAGGCACGGGGACACCCCCATTTCCTGGTGCCATACCTTGTGTCTCAAAGACGCCAATGAAATGGCCACCATCATACCAGGCTGAATGATAAACAGTCACAGCCTTCTCTGCTGAAGGTCTAAAATTGATGCTATGCCCTTTATAAAAGTCATTGAGGAATGGGTCTGCTAACGTACAGATTCAGATTCAATTTAAATGTCATTGTCAGTGGCGCACGATGGCGCAGTGGTAAAGTTGCTGCCTTACAGCGCCAGCAAACCGGGTTCAATCCTGACTACGGGTGCTGTCTGAACAGAGTTTGGACGTTCTCCCCAGACGGCGTGGGTTATCTCCAGGATCTCCGGTTTCCTCCCACACTCCAAAAACCTACAGGTTTGTAGGTTAATTGGCTTCTGTAAATTGTAAATTGTTCCTCGTGTCTGTAGGATATTGCTAGTGTGCAGGGATCACTGGTTGGCGCCAACTCAGTGGGCTGAAGGGCTTGTTCCCACGCTGTAGCTCTAAACTAAACTAAACTTAACTAAACTAAACTAAACTAAACTAAACTTTTGATAAGAGCTCGCACAAAATCCAAAACTCAGAAACAAAATTACCAAGGTGTTAAGAGGGGTTAGCATATAAAATATATACCAACACAATAATCTCTGCTAAAATTATTGCCGATATTTCATTGCATTTGGAAAATGTTCGGCCCCTTCCCTCCTCCAATTTCCCCCCCGCCTACCCCCTTCAATCAGTCTGAAGATGAGTCCTGAATATGCTGCCTCCAGAGATGCTGCCTGACCCACTGAGTTGTTCCAGCATTATGTGTCTATCTTTGATATAAAGCAGCATCCACAGTTTCTTGTTATTATAACAATTATTTTTCACAATTAGCTCTGTAACTGACAATCTGAATTCTCAATAAACATCTTAAATTAGACAGTATCAGTTAAAATGAATAGGATTTCTGATCAGTGTTTCTATTCACACTGCCTTGGCATAGGATTGGTCACTGGTCACCGTGTTTGCTTGACATGGGTTATATATATTATTTAATTCAGGTCGATTTGTCGTTCATGGGAGCAGTACCTCCAGCACAAGCCTTATCACTGCAATCTATTGTCAACAGCAAAGGACTTTATGGAACAATAATCACATATCTGTGACTATTATTAAAGAGAGCACAATGGAGCCTGACTGTGGGTCACTTTACAGTGGGACATTCCTATTCCTCTTATCTGAAGGACCCCAAGGTGATCCAGTTACTCTTGTGTAGTAAATTGTGTTTCAGATTTCTTCTGAGCTGAGTTTATCAAGAAGTCTATTACCTGGAGTTGTCCTACAAAGTAAGGCACTGGATTTCACCATTGTCTTGTACTGATCCAACTTGTCAACTGACCTTGCTACTCTGAGCTGAGAGAAGACAAGTATATACTTGATTTCTGTTACAATTGCTACTTAATGGCTCGTTCTGTGGCAGCAGTACAGTAAACCTTGTATAATAGCAGTCTTTACAATGTTCTGAAAGTCCAACTTCGATAGCCATTACTCCTCGGGGATGGTTAGGAGGTATATTTTACGAACTCACGACACACTTAAGATAGTAAAAACAAATCTTCCAAACGTTGTTTCTTGATTAATTGGTCGTTTATTGAAGTAATACAATAGCAAAGAAATAATCCATCACTTCCCGTTCTTAATCACTGTTCCATTCACGTCCTATAAATCATACAAAAGTTTCTTGTTATAATAGTTTGTTGTCTCATTAACCTGTGTGTGTTTATGTGTGTGTGTGTGTGTGTATGTATATATATATGTGTGTGTGTGTATATATATATATATGTGTGTGTGTGTGTATATATGCGTATATATGTGTGTGTGTTTAGATGTGTGTATGTGTGTGTGTGTGTGTGTGTTTGTACGTGTGTATGTGCGTGTGTTTAGATGTGTATATGTGTGTACGTGTGTATGTGTGTGTGTGTGTGTTTGCGTGTGTGTGTGTTCGCGTGTGTGTATGTGTGTTTAGATGTGTATATGTGTGTGTGTGTGTACGTGTGTATATGTGTGTGCGTGTGTGCGTGTGTGCGTGTGTGCGTGGGTGCGTGTGTGTGTGCGTGTGTGCGTGTGTGCGTGTGTGTGTGTGTGTGTGTGTGTGTGTGCGTGTGTGTGTGTGTGTGTGTGTGTGTGTGTGTGTGTGTGTGTGTGTGTGTATGCTAAAAAACTGTATTCTCACCATCCTTCCGAGACCCAACTGACTCCTCAACTATATCTGCGCTAGTCACCTCTAGAAATACTCACCCCTTCTACATATCAAATAGCACCTACAAAAATACAGCAGATAAACACTAAAATCTTTAAAATGTTAAAAAATATTAAAAATGGCTATAATATACTAATATAATATAATATAAGCTAAGTGGCTCCTACACCTTGATTGCCTGATAGGAAGATACAGCTGGGAATCAGGCACTTCGACCCACCGTGTCCACGCAGACCTATGATCACCCGTTCACACTAGTTCTATGTTTCTATAAAATTTTCTATGTTTATATTTAAAAAAAAATCACACACAGAGTGATGAATCTGTGGAATTCTCTGCCACAGAAAGTAGTTGAGGCCAGTCCATTGGCTATATTTAAGAGGGAGTTAGATGTGGCCCTTGTGGCTAAAGGGATCAGGGGGTATGGAATGAATGAATCTCTTTATTGTCATTGCATATGGTACAACAAAATTTAAAAGTCAATCCCACGGTGCGATTCACAAGAGCAATTTTAAATATATAATATATATATATAAATATATATATAGAGAGAAGGCAGGTACAGGATACTGAGTTGGATGATCAGCCATGAACATATTGAATGGCGGTGCAGGCTCGAAGGGCCGAATGGCCTACTCCTGCACCTATTTTCTATTTTTCTATGTTTCTATGTTGTTCAACTTTTGCATCCATTTCCAACACACTAGGGACAATTTACAGAAGCCAATCTAGAGGAAAGGTACATGGTCATAGAGAATGTGTAAACCACACAGACAACACATGAGCCAGGTTTCAACCCTGGTATCTGGCACTGTGAGGTAGCTGTTCTACTGCTGCATTATTGTGCAACCCTGCTTGCAGAAATAAAGTCACTAAAATGTTGTGGTTTCGAAATTCCTCGTCAACATAACCATCAGTATTCTGTGCTCAACCTTTGAATACCAACAGTCTTCATGGCTAAGAATTGCAAGGAAAAAGCCTTGAAAATCTTAGAATAGCCATTTGTTAGCTGTAAAGCTCCATTGATTACTGGACCATAGTGAAATAATTTGCAGAAGGCACAGAGTAATATATGGGAAATAAGGAGAGCTCTGTGAGATGTATCTGGTTCATTTGTTCTCCTAAGACAGCTCACAGATGATCAAAATCATAATGCAGCGTCATCACACTTATCAACATGCCAATAATCAATTTCATAACCAATCCTATTAAAATTACTCTAACAATGAGTAATTTTTAAAAGATTTATTCAGTCTATTAATCATTTATCAAGAAAAACTATTCTTAAATAAGGAATGCAAATATTTTAAGATTAATGTTATACTTTCCCTTTGATGAGGGGATTTGGTAATAAACTAACTATATCAATATTAATATAGTGAATATTTTAGATAAGTCATTCTTTGATGTATTACGCATTTAATCTTTTGACGCTTAAATATCACGCTGGACTTCACTTTGGTTTACTGAAGGGAAACCTTGAAGCTAATTGGAGGTGCATTTATCAGCAATGTACGGTGCTATGGAAAAAGGCCTTGCAGGATTGCAATGTTTCAATGCCAGAAGTAGAAGAGGGCTGAGTCACTCGGCAGTGGAGGATTTAAGGGCCTGTCCCACCAGCATGCGATTGCATGCGGTGAGCGCGACCAAACGTGGTGGCTTGAGCCGTATGGCCTAGCGGGGCCGGTCCCACTTCCAACCGCGGAGCCATCTGGAGTTGTTCGGGGCTGGTCCCGACATCATACTCGTCAATCAGCTGGGCAGGAGGCGGGCCGACTGAATTTGGATGTCGCACGTCGTCGTGTGCTTACGTCATCACACAATGGTGATGTCATTGCGCAACGCCACGCGCTAGGCGTACGCCGTCAAGACGCTGCGTACCGCGTCGAGACACTGCGTACGACGTCAAGACGCTGCGTACGGCCTCAATGCGGCTGCGGGCCGACAGGCCGTTGCCGCGCGGGATTTTTGGACAGTGTCAGTTTTTCGGAGCCCCGTGCGATGTCCGGATAATCTCTGTCGCAAAGGTTACATGTGTGTGTGGTCTCTGGGTTGTTGAAGTTGCTGCGCTCCTTTCTTCGTGCCCGCTTGTCTGTCGCTGCGTTCAACAGTTTCTCTTCCTCATTTTGAGATGTTGGTTCAGGGTACATCTCCACCTCGTGCAGTCAGCTGCAAGGCTCTCCCTGGACTCCACATCGATGTCGAGCGCCTTCATTTTTCTTGCAGACGTTCTTGTAACGTAGCTGGAGGTGGCCGATGGATCTCCTCCCAGATGTCAGCTCTCCATAGAGGATGTCTTTTGGAATACGGCCATCCTCCATGCAGTGGACATGGCCCAGCCACCGCAGTCTGCGCTGCCCGAGTAGAGTGTACATACTGGGAAGGCCAGCGTGAGACAGGATCTCGGCGTTGGACACTCTGTCTTGCCAGGATAGGCCCAGGATACGGCGGATGCTTCTCAGGTGGAAGATGTTGAGTCTTCTCTCCTTGCTGGCATATGTAGTCCATGTCTCACTGCCGTACAGCAGCGTGCTGTTGACACAGGCGTTGTAGACTGCTATCTTTGTCTTCACTGTCAGCTTTGGGTTGGTCCACACTCGAGTTGTGAGGCGAGCGGGAGTTGTAGCTGCCTTCCCGATCCTCTGATCAATCTCTGTGTCCAAGGAGAGGTTGTCGGTGATGGTGGAGCCGAGTTACGTGAAATGATGGACGGCATCGAGTTCGTAGTCGTCGATGGTGATGACAGGCGGCGTCTCCGTATCCTGCCCCAGGACATTCGTCTTCTTCAGGCTGATGGACAGCCCGAAGACCTTGCATGCCCGATAGAAGCGGTCCATCAGTGACTGTAGTTCCTGCTGGGTGTGGGACACACCTGCAGTATCATCGGCAAACAACATGTCTCTTATGAGATTTTCACATACTTTTGTCCTTGCTCTGAGGCCGGTGAGGTTAATGAGCCTGCCACTTGATCCAGTACGCAGGTATATCCCCTCTGTTGCAGTGCCGAAGGCATGTTTCAGGAGCAGAGCGAAGAAAATCCCAAAGCGTGTGGGAGCGAGGACGCAGCCTTGTTTGACGCCACTGCGGATGTCGAAGGGCTCAGAGAATCTGCTATTGAACTGCACTGTCCCCTTCGTGTTGATGTGGAAGGATTCTATCATGCTCTGCCGTTTTGGTGGGCAGTCAATGTTTGGCAGAGCCTTAAATAGGCCATTTCTGTTGATGAGGTCGAACGCCTTGGTGAGGTCAATGAGAGCAACATACAGGGGCATCCACTGTTCTCTACACTTCTCCTGGAGCTGGCGAAGGGAGAAGACCACGTCCACTGTTGACCTTCCAGCTGGGAAACCGCACTGTGACTCTGGGTAGACACGTTCTGCCAGCTTCTGCAGGCGGATAAAGATGACCCGAGCAAAGACCTTGCAGACGCTGTTGAGGAGGGAGATGCCTCTGTAGTTGTTGCAGTCGCTTCTCTCGCCCTTGTTCTTGTAGAGGGTAATGATCGTGGCATCCCTCATGTCCTGCGGTACAGCTCCTTCTGGCCAACACTGGCAGAGGACTTCATACAAAGGAAGAGTAAGTTAGTCTTGCAATGCTTGATTGGATCAGAATGCAGTAAGGTCTCAGAATGCAGTAAAGTAGTCTTGCAATGGTGTGACAATGTCTACAATAACCTACCTCCCAGTTGACGTCAATAGCAAGCTACCAACAACCGGTGACCATTAGGACATCCACCTACGACCACACCTACATCCACCAGCGACAAGCTATGACAAGGTTAAGACAATTCCGTTGCCAGTGCCTGTCGCCGGTTGACATAGGTTGACGTAGGTAGTCGTCAATGGAATTCACCGGTCAGCGCTGGTGGCAACCTACGCCATCCTGCCGACACTACTTACATCAGGCTACGATCATTGGCGTCAAGCACACGGGCACAGACGTCGCCAAAAAGCTTTGAACATTTCAAAATCCAGCGGTGCCCAGAACAAAGGTACGACTCTTTGGGCGACTGACGAACCCATACAGGTGACACCTCGGCGACCATGTGGCAACAGCTTAGTCGCCTGTAGTCGCCAAAAAAGTCGCCTAAGTGGGGTGGGGCATAATTATGCCATCAAAAATACCATTTGACTGTGCTATGAGATGAAAGGGTGTTAACATCTATTACTAACAGGTCTCACATGTGGCATGATTGATTTATGAAATGGTTTATCTTGACAGCAAGTGCAGTGAGGTGTAATTACTGACAGTGATGTTGGGATTTTTGCACAACGCTACACTATCAGAATCCCAAAGTTGCTGCCACTTTCTCTAAAGATGTTAATTTGGTCACCGTTTCATCTGCAAAGTCTGCCCTCTTTTTTCATCAGAGGGCTGTGTATGTTACTTCAGGTTGATCTCAGAATCAAATGGGATGCGAGGACATTTAGCTGAGCCAACTTATGCTACTATGTCTGACTATGAAGTTCCCACAGCACTCCCATGCTATGGTGTTGACTCATCCAATTCTATAGGGTCAAAGTTAGACACAAAATGCTGGAGCAACTCAACGGGTTAGACAGCATTTCTGGAGAAAAGTAATAGGTGACGTTTCAGGATGGAACCCTCCTTCAGATGTTTAGACTCAAAACGTTGCCTAATCCTTTTCTCCAGTGAAAGTAAACATGCAGGTACAACAGGCAATGAAGAAAGCTAATGGCATGTTGGCCTTCATAATGAGAGGATTTAAGTATAGGAGTAAAGAGGTCCTTCTGCAGTTGTACAGGGCCCTGCTGAGACCACATCTAGACTATTGTGTACAGTTTTGGTCTCCTAATTTGAGGAAGGACATCCTTGCTTTTGAGGCAGTGCAGCGTAGGTTCACGAGGTTAATGACCGGGATGGCGGGATTGTCTTATGAGGAAGGATTGGGAAGACTTGGCTTGTATTCACTGGAATTTAGGATGAGAGGGGATTGTATAGAAACGTATAAAACTATAAAAGGACTGGACAATCTAGATCCAGGAAAAATGTTCCCAATGTTGGGGGAGTCCAGAATCAGGGGCCACAGTCTAAGAATAAAGGGGAAGCCATTTAAATTTCACCCAGGGAGTTGTGAATTTGTGGAATTCTCTGCCACGGAAGGCAATAGAGGCCAATTCACTGGATGAATTTAAAAGAGAGTTAGATAGAGTTCTAGGGGCTAGCTGAAGCAAAGGGATATGGGGAGAAGGCAGTCACGGATTACTGATTGTGGATGATCAGCCATAATCACAATGAATGGCGGTACAGGCTCGAAGGGCCAAATGACCTCTTACTGCACCTATTAGCTATGTTTCTATGTTTCCATGCTGCCAGACCCGCTGAGTTACTTCAGCATTTTGTGTGTATCTTTGGTACAAACCAGAATCTGCAGTTCCACCCTACACAATGTAGATAGTCAAAAATTGCAGAACATATTCAAAGCAGCTGGTAAAAGAGTTGGGTGGAATTAGAGATCCAATTTAACAAATTTCACTTTATTCTCCCGCCCTAAGCTATTATATTCATAATAGTAATAGTTCATTTTCCCATAGCCGCTTTGCCTCTGTCTTGAATCCTTGGCTTCTTTTAGTACCTTACGATTGAACAATCGGTTTGAGCAAAATTGAGGAGGAAAGTATTTCAATTATTATTTTGTTTCCCAAAAAGGGAGAGAAGGCAGGGATCATTTAATGGAGCCACCTGAACTGGTTAGCTGCAGGTTTTGCACTGAGCGTAGAACTGGTTGAACATGCTGTAATCTACACCTGCCGATGGAACATTGGGCAATCAATGTTCTTTCTTTGGAAGTTTGGAATGATTCAGGGACGGAAGCAATAAATGAGGATAGTGCCATCAAATGGACACAGTCTGGAATAGCAGGCATTTGCTTCTGACTGAAACGTACCAAATGAAATCCGAAGAAGGGGCCCAACCTGAAACCTCACCTATCCATAGTCACCAGCGATGCTGCCTGACCCGCAGAATTTTCCAGCACTTTGTGCATTTTTTTGTGCACCAGAAAGTCCTCTGGTTCTCGATTCCCCTACACTGGGTAAAATGCTCTGTGCATCCCTATCTATTACTCTCCCGATCTTATACATCTTCCACTATTTTGGAATTTTCAATTGACTTCACCTCAGCAACACTTTGGGAGTGGGTGTTCTGGCTATCAGTCACACTTGTGAAAAAGGGTTCTTTAACATCACATCAGCTGCTCTCTGTTCCTGATCATTAGCTGCCGTTGGTGCTCACTAATTCCATTAATCCCCACAGTTCTGCTTGTTCACACCAGAGAAATAATGTTTCTCTCTCCATCGTGTCATTTCTGTAGTTACCTCAAGCATCACTTTAGGTCACCTTTTAATCTGCCATACTCAAGGAAATCTAAATTTATCCTTCACCAACTGTCCTATGGATGTAATTCCCCAACCCCTGCTAATAACATGTTGTTGTCACACATAACATTGGTTTGTGGATAATGACAATAGCTTGAATGTTGTCATCCATTTGAGGACTTTGTCATATGATTAATAGCTCTGTGTTTATTTGTGGGAAATTCCAAAGAGAGTCTGAATGGGAAAAATGCTGCCTGGCTTTTATGAACTCTTATGAGGTCTGAGCGCAGGTATATGGGACTAGGGGAGAATATGTGTTCGGCACAGACTAGAAGGGTCGAGATGGCCTGTTTCCGTGCTGTAATTGTTATATGGTTATATTATATGGTTATATTAATTGTACATATTTGATGTTAGTTTGATCATCAACTATATTCCAGCATCTTGGAGGGAAGACTGAAAGAATGAAGGAGAGCGAGAGAGAGAGAGGGAGAGAGTGAGAGTGAGCGAGAGAGAGAGAGAGTGAGAGAGAGAAACTAGAGAGACAGAGGCAGAGACAGAGACCGAGAGACAGAGAGACAGAGAGACAGACAGAGGGAAAATGAGACATAGTGTTGGCAGATGATTAATAAACTGCGAAATCCAGATGAAATTCCTAAATCACAGATATGTGCTGAAAGAGTGAACTGCGTGATTCAATTGAGAGTGAACGATGGAACAAATACAGATTCCTGAGCTGCTGTAGTTCCAGGCAAGTCACCTGTCCAATGAATGGAGGAAATTATTCCTCATAACTATGCTATGCTGTATCAATAAAAGCAGACAAAAGTATAGACGTGGATATGCAAAAATGCTGCAAATGACAGAAATCTGAAATGTTATAATAAAATAGAAAATGCTAGCATTCAGCAGGTCTAGCTGCATCTGTGGAGAGAAAAAAGTCAACATTTCAGGTCAAAAACTTTTCCATAGAATTGGGAAAATGGGAAAGCATGCATGCTTTAAATTACAGAAAGGGAAAAGGGCATCAGAAGATAAGGGAATGTCTGAAAGTGGGTGATTTACAAAATTGTCCAACAAACACAAAGGTTGTTTGAATGGTTGTTATCCACAGCTGACCTCCTGAACCAGCAGTAAGAAGGAGGGTATTCACACCATCTTGGGAGGTCAACCTGCTGATGATCAACTGAGGCTTAACCAGGAATTCCTGACTGCAATGCCTTCCTGGCTGAAAGGTCTTAAGGGCCTGTCCCACGAGCATGCGACTCCATGCGGCAAGCGCGACCTAACCAGAAGCGGGGGCAGCGGAGAGGTCGAGTGAGTGACATGAAGTGCGAGCGAAGTCCGCGGGTAGTTCACGCGTGACATACGGCGTCGAGGCGACTGCGGTCCGGCAGGCCGTTGCTGCGCGGAATCTTTGAACACGGTCAGTTTTTCGGAGCCCCGCGCGATGTCGGGACCAGCTCCGCACAACTCCATACGGCTCCAGCGATCGAAGTGGGACCAGCCCCGCGAGGCCGTACGGCTCAAGCGACCACGTTAGGTAGCGCTTGCCGCATGGAGTCGCTTAGGTTGCGCTTGCCGCATGGAGTCGCATGCTCTCGGTACAGGCCCTTCAGATTCAGATTCAATTTAATTTAATTGTCATTGTCAGTGTACAGTACAGAGACAACGAAATGCATTAAATTGCCCTTAACAGTACTTAAGAAAAATCCCATTGATTGCAACTTCTCCTTTGCTCTAACACTATTGAGCCTCCCACTTAGGCGACTTTTTAGGCGACTACAGGAGACTATGTATTCGCCACATGGTCGCCACATGTTCGCGAGTACTTGCTGGGGAGTCGCCTTCATGGTCGTGAGGAGTTTCCGCATTCTAGGAACTAGTCGCGGCCTCATTATAATCACTAGAATGGCGACTAGAATGAAACCGCCATAGAGAGTAGCGAGAATTCTTGTGCCGTAGGTGGGTCACCAGGAGGTCCTAGTGGGTTGCCAGGAGGTTGAACATTCTCGTAGGTTCTTGTAGGTTGTAGCCGGTGCTGACCGGTGAATTTCATTGCCTCATTGGGGAAAAAAAACTTGGGAGTTTTCAGAACCAGTAATATTAAGTGTCTGTCGAACTTCACAGCCGTGTATCTCTGGCTTCTTAAAAGTTGTCTGGATTCTTAAAAGTTGTCTCCACTCCTCTCCCTCATTCTCCCCCCTTCTCCCTTCTTCTCCCGCCTCTCCCCCGCCTCCCCATCCCTCTTTTAAAGGACTTACCGTACACTGTGCTAGCCATCTTAATTACAGCGCCAACCTTCCTGTTCATCGCGGTGTGTGTCTGTGTCACCTTGGCTTTGTACCGTGTGAATTTCAGACAGTGTTCCCCCAGATTGCCCTGTCCCCCGCCTGCGATGGGTTTGTGTGTGTGTGTTCCGCTCTGACAGTCACCATTCCAGGTGCCAGTGTGTGTGTTCCATTGATAGTCACTGGCAGTCACATAAAAAATCACCTAAGTGGGACAGGTCCATACATTTCACACCAACCCTTCCTCCCCTGGGAAGGACAAATGGTGCTTTCATCTCTCTACCCCTCTCATGCCTGATGTTTCTGATATCCATAAATTAGGGGTAATATGAGGGGGAACTTCTTTACTCAGAGAGTGGTAGCGGTGTGGAATGAGCTTCCAGTGGAAGTGGTGGAGGCAGGTTCATTGGTATCATTTAAAAATAAATTGGATAGGCATATGGATGAGAAGGGGATGGAGGGTTATGGTATGAGTGCAGGCAGGTGGGACTAAGGGGAAAAAAAAGTTGTTCGGCATGGACTTGTAGGGCCGAGATGGCCTGTTTCCGTGCTGTAATTGTTATATGGTTATATGGTTATAAATGTGTGGATATCACAAATATCCACAATATTTGTGATATTTGTGCTCCAAACCAGGGCATCGGAGATGTCCTCATTCTTCAGGGAAGGGGGGTTCCCTCTTCTACTATAGTGGAGGCTCTCACCAGGGCCCCTTCTATACCCCGTAACTCTGCTCTCACTCCCCATCTCTCCCACTCGTAACAAGGGCAGAGTCCCCCTTGTCATCACCTTCCACCCTACCAGCCATCACATACAACAAATAATCCTCCAATATTTTCACCACCTCCAACGGGATCCCACCACCGGCCACATCTTCCCATCTCCTCCACTTTCGGCTTTCCGCAGAATCTGCTCACTCCATAACTCCCTGGTCAATTTGTCCCTTCCCACCCAAACCACCCCCTCTCCGGGCACTTTCCCTTGCAACCGCTGGAAATGCTACACTTGTCGCTTTACCTCCCCCCTTGACTCCATTCAAGGATCCAACCAGTCTTTCCAGGTGAGGCCGAGGTTCACCTGCACCTCCTCCAACCTCATCTATTGCATCCGCTGCTCTAGATGTCAGCTGCTCCACATCGGTGAGACCAAGGGTAGGCTTAGCGATCACTTCGCCCAACACCTCCGCTCGGTCCGCATTAACCAACCTGATCTCCCGGTGGCTCAGCACTTCAACTCCCCCTTCCCATTCCGAATCCGACCTTTCTGTCCTGGGCCTCCTCCATGGCCAGAGTGAGCACCACCGTAAATTGGAGGAGCAGTACCTCATATTCTGCTTGGGCAGTTTACACCCCGGCAGTATGAACAGTGACTTCTCTAATTTCAGGTAGTCCCTGGTTTCTCCTCCCCTTCTCAGCTCTACCTCGGCCCACTGTCTCCGCTTCTTCCTTTCTTCTTTCCGCTCCCCACCCTCACATCAGTCTGAAGAAGAGTCTCGACCCAAAATGTTATCTATTTCCTTCGCCCCATAGATGCTGGCTCACCCGCTGAGTTTCTCCAGCATTTTTGTCTCCCTTTGTGATAACAATGTAACATTTAGAAGAAAATTACAACTTTGAATTACTTTCTAGGTGGACAAAGGCAATTTCAATAGAATAGAGTTTCAGGAGAGAATTGAGTTTTAATATAATTCCATATTCCATATTTACAAAGTGAATATGTCTCAGGTGAGAAAATGTTAATGTCATCACTGCCTCACCTGCATGTCTATTGTGGAATCAAGCTAACCGCATATTGTTATGAAAAATAATGTGTAAACAAACATGCCTTTCAGAGACACAGCAGGATTAAAATATTGTGCCTCTTTGTTTGATTGCAAAACTAAAGCGTTCTTTCAAAACTCAACAAACACAGTTTTTTTTATTTTCGTAGACAATAGATGCAGGAGTACCCCATTCCTGCCTTCTCCCCATATCCCTTGACTCAAGTCAAGAGTGTTTTATTGTCATACTAGACCAAATGGGAACCTTTGGGCCCCATCCCCCAAAGCAATAATCCACCACTTAGCCGTTCCCCCAATGCAACCCTTTTCCACCACTCACCCATTTCCCCAACCTAACCCGTTCCCCCAACACAACAACCCACCACTCACCCATAGCCCCCACGGGGGGCCTGCTCCCCTAACGCAACCCGTTCCCCAACGTAAGATTCCACCACTCACCCGTTGGGCCCCTGTCACACGGGAAGCCTGGTACACCAATGCAACCTGTTCCCCAAAGTAAGATTACACCACTCACCCTTTCCCCCAACACAACCCGTTCCCCCAATGCAATCCGTTCCCCCAATGCAATATTCCACCACTCACCCATAGCCCCCAACTGTGCAGGTCATTTTTTTTTTTTTTTTTTTTAAATGCAATAGCACTAAGATTTAATGTGATGTAGGTGCCACCATCAAGGCCATCTTTTGTTGTCCACACCTAATCATTGAACTTTGCTGTGCTGGGTTAGGCTAGCAGATTCCTGAATAACATTTGCTCTAAAGGACTCAGTGTTCTGGGATAAAAACATTGTAGCCGGTAGGGCATTGTGATGTCATTACTGCCTAACTGCCTAACTGCCTAACTGCCAGTGCAGATTTGAAGAAATCCAACTTTTAAATGGCACTTTAAAACTTTCAAATTCCCCCCAACTATGTCCCTCTGTTTACAACAAGATAAAAACATTCTCATAGCTTGTGTATTGGCAGCAGAGTTCACATTGAGATGTAATTTTCGTTTTATAGAATGTTCAGTGCAGCTTGTATTAATGAGATCCCATTGTGATTGGACAACAATGAGACAACATCATTGGGAGCTGCTGGAAGAGTATCCCTCTCAAAGGCAGTTATTATTCTCAAAGTTGGCTCTTTTTAAACTTTAAATATCAATAACTTGTGAAATATAACATATGAAGGAAACTTATTACATCGAGGACGGGAAAAAGCTGAGTAAGGTTCTGCAAATATAGGCACGATTCTTCTCTCTCCAATTAATTTGAAGAAAACATTATATGAGAAAAAACCGATCATCCATAGTAACCTACGAATCTGGAAACAAGTGGAGTCAACCCTTAAAGTGAAAAATGTATCTCTTCTCTACAATTGCCAACAACCCTTCATTCAAGCCTATCTAATTTAGACAAAACGTTCACACATTGGGAAAGATTAGGAGATGGGAATTCTTCTCATTTCAAGAATTACAGTCGAAATATCATCAGAAAGTAGTCAATATTTTAGATACCTTCAAATACGAGACTATCTGAAATCATATACACAAGACTATCAATCTATGTTGCCAGGCACACTAGACAAATGAATAAATTGTAATTGTACTCCCTGTACACACATGACTGTGTGGCTAGGTTCAGCTCCAACTCAATAATTAAGTTTGCTGATGACACTGTGGTGGTGGGCCTGATCTCAGACAATGATGAGAAGGCCTACCGGGAGGAGGTGGCTGATCTAGCACTCTGGTGCCAGGACAACAGCCTCCTCTTGAACATCAAAAAACTAAGGAGCTGATCATGGACTTTAGGAGGGCACATCATCCGAGGACGTACACTCCATTGAGGATAAATGGGGATCCTGTGGATAGGGTGAGCTGTTTTAAATATCTGGGAGTCCACATCTCTGAGGATATGACATGGGCATCACACGCCTCAGCACTCGTGAGTAAGGCAAGGCAGCGCCTTTACCACCTAAGGCAATTGAGGAAATTCAGAGATTCTCCGAGGATCCTCGAGTGCTTCTACTCAGCGGCGGTGGAAAGCATCTTGTCCGGGAACATTACCATCTGGTTTGGGAATTGCTCTGCCAAGGACAAGAAGGCTCTGCAGAGAGTAGTGTGTTCGGCCGAACGCACTATGGGAACTTCATTTGCCCCCCTGCAGGAACTATACAACAGGAGGTGCAACTCTAGAGCATATAAAATCATGGGAGACCCCTTCCACCCCTGCAACGGCCTGTTCCAGCTGCTACGGTCAGGCAAATGCCTCCGTTGCCATGCAGTGAGAACGGAGAGGTTGAGAAGGAGTTTCTTCCCAGAGGCCATTCGGACTGTAAACTCCTATCTCACCAGGGACTAACTTTACTGAACGTTTTTCCTTCCAATATTTAATATGTAAAAGAATATGGGTGTGTTTATGGTACACAAAATTGCTGGAGAAACTCAGCGGGTGCAGCAGCATCTATGGAGCGAAGGAAATAGGCGATGTTTCGGGCCGAAACCCTTCAGACTGGGATTGTGTTTATAGTTTGTTTGGTTGTTTGTTTGTTTGTCTTTTTGCACAAAGTCCGCGAGCATTGCCACTTTTCATTTCACTGCACATCTCGTATGTGAATGTAACGAATAAACTTGACTTGAATAGAGACTTGGATTCATAGAAACATAGAAATTAGGTGCAGGAGTAGGCCATTCGGCCCTTCGAGCCTGCACCGCCATTCAATATGATCATGGCTGATCATCCAACTCAGTATCCCGTACCTGCCTTCTCTCCATACCCCCTGATCCCTTTAGCCACAAGGGCCACATCTAACTCCCTCTTAAATATAGCCAATGAACTGGCCTCAACTACCTTCTGTGGCAGAGAGTTCCAGAGATTCACCACTCTCTGTGTGAAAAATGTTTTTTTCTCATCTTGGTCCTAAAGGATTTCCCCCTTATCCTTAAGCTGTGACCCCTTGTCCTGGACTTCCCCAACATCGGGAACAATCTTCCTACATCTAGCCTGTCCAACCCCTTAAGAATTTTCTATTTCTATAAGATCCCACCTCAATCTCCTAAATTCTAGCGAGTACAAGCCGAGTCTATCCAGTCTTTCTTCATATGAAAGTCCTCAGATCCCAGGAATCAGTCTGGTGAACCTTCTCTGCACTCCCTCTATGGCAATAATGTCCTTCCTCAGATTTGGAGACCAAAACTGTACGCAATACTCCAGGTGTGGTCTCACCAAGACCCTGTACAACTGCAGTAGAACCTCCCTGCTCCTATACTCAAATCCTTTTGCTATGAATGCTAACATACCATTCGCTTTCTTCACTGTCTGCTGCACCTGCATGCCTACTTTCAATGACTCGTGTACCATGACACCCAGGTCTTGTTGCATCTCCCCTTTTCCTAATCGGCCACCATTTAGATAAAAGTCTGCTTTCCTGTTTTTGAAAGGGAAGGCCCTGACGGGGAGGCCCTGACAACGGGGAACAATGGAGGAAGAGACTGACTTTGGTGCCTTCCAACACAGTGGGAAACTCTGATTCTGCTGTGTGGGGATGTTTTATGTCAAACCCTATAGTTTATTGTGTCCTTTTTTTATTGTATGGCTGTATGGGAATTTCATTTCACTGTGCCATCTGGCACACGTGATGAATAAATCTATCGTATCTTGTATCTTGTATCTTGTATTTTTGTACATTGCTTCTAATAAATTAAAAAAAAAAATGTTTAAGTTATACAAAAAAAATTGCGTTGTTGTGTACCACTTTGGCAAAAATATCATCACACACATACACATGCACACACACATAGAAACAAGGCAAGACTTTTATAAGTACATAGATAGATGTCCAAGATAGAACAATGAAATTCTTACTTGGTGCAGCACACCTGCTATCTTTAAGACCCTCTCTGGAAAGCATCCAGAGAATTGGCCTCCACTGCCTTCTGAGGCAGAGAATTCCACAGATTCACAACTCTCTGATGAAAAAGTGTTTCCTCATCTCCATTCTAAATGGCCTACCCCTTATTCTTAAATTGTGGGCCTTGGTTCTGGACTCCCCCAACATCGGGAACATGTTTCCTGCTTCTAGCGTGTACAATCCCTTAATAATCTTATATGTTTCAATAAGATATCCTCTCATCCTACCAAATTGCAGTGTATACAAGGTCAGTCGTTCCATTCTTTCATCTTATGGCAGTCCCGCCATCCCGGGAATTAACCTTGTGAACCTACGCTGCACTCCCTCAATAGCAAGATTGTCCTTCCTCAATTTTGGAAACCAAAACTGAACACAATACCGCAGGTGTGGTCTCACCAGGGCCCTGTACAACTGCAGAAGAACCTCTTTGCTTCTATACTCAACTCATCTCGTTATGAAGGCCACCATGCCATTAGCTTTCTACACTGCCTGCTGTACCTGCATGCTTACTTTCAGTGACTGATTTTGTTTGAGCAATGGAATGAACGTTTGCTATCCACATCTACATTTGTGTCTGACTACAGCTGATTTCCTGGACCAGCAGAAGGCAGAAGTGATGAACCCCTTCTGTCTTTAATGTTTCTAAAAGCTCTCTGCATGGAAATCATGCTAATAAAACCTTTGTTTATTATGATGTAGTGAAAATGATGAACTTGATAGCCAAAAACTACAGGGCTCAGAAAAAGAAAATTTGTGAAACGACTTTAGCAAATACACGGCTCTTTGTACCTCTGTCTCTGTCTTTCTCTTTCTATTTGCACATTTGCACGTTTGTACATTTACAGACCTCATATTTAGTTTAGTTCAGTTTAGTTTAGAGATACAGCATGGAAACAGAGACTTTGGCCCACCAAGTCCACACAGACCAGCGGTCACCCCGTACACGAACACTATCCTACACACTAGAGCCAATTTACAAATATTACCAAAACCAAATTAACCTACAAACCTGGAGTGTGGGGATAAACCGGAGCACCCGTGTAAAACCCACACGGTCACAGGGAGAATGTACAAACTCCATACAGACAGCTCCCATAGTCAGGGTTAATCCTGGGCCTCTCTCACAGCATTTTAGGATATTAGACAATTAGTCAATTTCAGGATATGTGGAAAACAACCTGCCTCTTCATACAACTGCCTCTTTTCTTTAATGTATATACAATTAGTACATCTCCTTCAGATATGATTGCTTGGTTTCTATTTCATGAAGCCAAACTCTATCAGCCCACCAGAGCACGCAGAGTGGCCACAAGCTTTTGCCCTATTTGTAGGCCACTGTTCAGGCATTTAGAGGCCTTTCAGCCCCTGTCCCACTTAGGAAACCTGAACGGAAACCTCTGGAGACTTTGCGCCCCACCCAAGGTTTCCGTGCGGTTCCCGGAGGTTGCAGGTGGTTGCCGGAGGTTGCAGGTAGTGGAAGAAAGTAGAGAGAATGACAAAAACCTCCGGTGACCGCACGGAAACCTTGGATGGGGCGCAAAGTCTCCAGAGGTTTCCGGTTCTTTGGTTTTGAAATACAATGTTGGCAAACCAGGTCCCAGTGGTCCTGTTGAACTGAGGACATCCAAGATGCAGGTGACTGTACCCACCATCCTGTCGAGGTCCCTGCTGGTAAAGGGCCTGTCCCACGAGCATGCGACTCCATGCGGCAAGCGCGACCTAACGTGGTCGCTTGAGCCGTACGGCCTCGCGGGTTCGGTCCCACTTCGATCGCCGGAGCCATATGGAGTTGTGCGGAGCTGGTCCCGACATCGCGCGGGGCTCCGAAAAACTGACCGTGTTCAAAAATTCCGCGCGGCAACGGCCTGCTGGCCCGCAGCCGCCTCGACGCCGTACATCACGCGTGAACTTCCCGCGGACTTCGCTCGAACTTCATGTCACTCACTCGACCTCCGCGCGGCCCCCGCTTCTGGTTTGGTCACGCTTCCCGCATGCAATCGCATGCTCGTGGGACAGACCCTTTTAGGTTGCGCTTGCCGCATGGAGTCGCATGCTCATGGGACAGGCCCTTAAGACTGTGAGAGGATCCTCCGTGCCCTCAGAAATCACTGTGGCCGCCACAGCGTTGTAAGCTGCAGTGTCCACTGACTGGAAGAGTCATCTATGGTATTAGATTCTTGTTGCCCTAAGGAGCCGCCAACAAGCTCTTCGCTGCATGTGAACGTGTTGAGAGCATTAGACTAGTTCTTCCCTTTATTCAAAAAACAGTGCTGTTACACGAGGGAAGCCTAAAATTTTCTACTTCAAAACAACATTACTGAACCCCATAATCCTTTGGGGAGTTTGCAAACATCATTGGAGCATCACCTTCCGTATTGATTACAATGTTGACATGGCGTATTTTATGAATGAACGAGTAGATGCTGTCGGTGCTCCTTTGCTGGTAAAGTCAAAGGAAGGGTATTGTACAAACCTCGCTGAGGCCTCAAGAACAAAGCAAGCTGGCTTCCAAACAGCACACAAATTATGAAGACTGGAGCAGTGGATAGTCTGTGACTATTCTGTCATACTCTAGCCACCAGGTTCTATTTCAACTTTGGCAAATGATGTTGTCGTTGCTGGTGTTCCTTAAGAAAAGAAGCTCCATCCAAAAGGAGCCATGAAATGAGATTCTAAAATACTGCCGCATTTGAGTTTCCCAGCCAAGATATCAGACTCTGAGCCCAACTGTTTTCAAGGGTGCATTTAAAAACCCTTTGTACTTTTTGAAGATCAGGGAACTTCCATCCCAATGTTCTACATTGTTTTCTCCAACCTATTCAGATTTGCATAATACAGCATTTGTCTACATTTGCATCAAGAGATTATGATAAAATTGATGGAATATTTCCCTTTACTCTGCCAGGGGAAGCCAACAATGAATTGAAAGGCTTTAAAGAACATTAAAATCAATATTGTTGCAGTCAACTGATCACACAACGGTGCCGGAAGAGTTGTTTCATCATATGCAAATCTGAAACATTTGCACGTTGTGAGTAAGCCTGTGCTCCAGGGAATGAGGAGGAATGCGTTGCTGGGAAAATCTGGCACTCGGACTCAATTAACCTGAGTGATCTTGAGAATTTGTTTTTTAGTTAAGTGCTCAGCGGGTATTGACATTGATGGCAATGCCAGCATTTATTATCCATCCCTAATCGCCCTGGACTGAGGAGGCAGTTGAGAGTGAGCCATATCGTTAGTCGGGTGTCTCTTGTAGGCCAGGCCAGATAGGGATTGTAGACCACATGAGTTTTCATGACAATCAGGTACCATTGAGGCAGTGGGTTCTCAGTCAATGAGGCACAATGAAGCACAAAGTCAACATTACCCAGAAAAGGGTGAGTTGAAACTGCAGTGAAAGCAGAACATTCTCTTAGTGCTACACTGGAGGATCAGTGTGGATTATCCTGATGGGGTTTCTGGGATGGGTGATGTGAGTGGTGAATGATGCCTCTGTGCTAGGTGGCGTTTAAACGGAAAATCTCAATTGGAACCCCCAGCCAGTCAAGTACAATCACGTTTTGCAACTCACAGTTAAAGCTGACAAGAACTGACAGTGTGCTTTGGAGCGAGTGAGTATGTTTTCTCTGTGTGGATACCTAATATCTAAAGAGTGGCAATTTGGTGGCAACACCTCATCCACAATTACTCTCCACACCAGTGCCCCACAAGGATGCATTCTGAATCCCCTACCATACTCCCTATACAATTTTGACTGGACAGCCAAATCCAGCTCTAACTCCATCTACAAAATTACAGATGGCCCCACTGTGGTGGGAAGGAATCATTAACAATAATGAGATGGAGTACAGGAGGGAGATCATAAGATCATGTCAAAAGAGCAGAATTAGGTCATTTGGCCCATCAAGTCTACTCTGCCATTCAATCATGGCAAATCTATCTCTCCCTCCTAACCTAATTCTTCTGCCTTCTCCCCATAACACCTGACACTTACATAGAAACATAGAAACATAGAAAAATAGGTGCAGGAGTAGGCCATTTGGCCCTTTGAGCCTGTACCTGCCTTCTCTCCATACCCCCTGATCCCTTAAGCCACAAGGGCCACATCTAACCCCCTCTTAAATATAGCCAATGAACCGGCCTCAACTACCTTCTGGCAGTGAATTCCAGAGATTCACCACTCTCTGTGTGAAAAATGTTTTACTTGTACTAATCAAGAACCTATCTATCTCTGCTTTAAATATATCCACTGACTGGGATATATTTGAATTGCACAGATTCACCACACTGACTAAAGAAATTCCTCTTCATCTCCTTCCTAAAAGAACATATTTTAATTTAGAGGCTGACCTCTAGTTCTAGACGCTCCCACTAGTGGAAACATTCTCTCCACATCAACTCTATCCAAGCTTTTCATTATTCCGTACATTTCAATGCTTCTAAATTCCAGTGAGTACAGGTTCAGTGCCATCAAAAGCTCATCATATGTTAACCTAATCATTCCTGGGATCATCCTTGTAAAGCTCCTTTGGACCCTCTTCAGAGCTAGCACATCCTTCCTCAGATATGGTGCACAAAATTGCTCCCAATATTCCAGATGGGGCCTGACCAGCGCCTTATAGAGCCTCAGCATTACACCACCGTTCTGGTACACAAGCCCTCTTGAAATAAATGCTAACGTTGTTTTTGTTTTCTTTACTACCGATTCGACTTAGGGTTAACTTTTTGGGAATCCTGCATAAGTCCCTCAGCACCTCCGATTTCTGGATTCTCTCCCGATTTATTCCTGCTTCCAAAATGCCTGGTTTCACACTTTGTTACACTATATTCCATCTGCCACTTCACTGTCCACTCGCCCAACCTATCCAAATTCTTCTGCAGAGTCCCTGCTTTCTTTACATGACCTACCCCTCCACCTATTTTCGTATCATCTGCAAACTTATACTCTAAATGCAATTAATCAAATTCTTGTAAAGCAAGTGACTTCCTAACTCTTAAACTCATTGCACCAAACTATGAAAGCAGGCAGTGGGTAAAGCGAATGGTATGTTAGCATTCATAGCAAAAGGATTTGAGTATAGGAGCAGGGAGGTTCTACTGCAGTTGTACAGGGTATTGGTGAGACCACACCTGGAGTATTGCGTACAGTTTTAGTGTCCAAATCTGAGGAAAGGCATTCTTGCCATAGAGGGAGTACAGAGAAGGCTCACCAGACTGATTCCTGGGATGTCAGGACTTTCATATGAAGAAAGACTGGATAGACTCGGCTTGTACTCGCCAGAATTTAGAAGATTGAGGGGGGATCTTATAGAAACTTACAAAATTCTTAAGAGGTTGGACAGGCTAAATGCAGGAAGATTGTTCCCGATATTGGGGGAGTCCAGAACAAGGGGTCACATTTTAAGGATAAAGGGGAAATCTTTTAGGACCGAGATGAGAAAAATATTTTTCACACACAGAATGGTGAATCTCTGGAATTCTCTGCCACAGAAGGTTTGAAACAAGTTTGAAACAAATTTATTCATGGATAACCCCTTGAGATGGACAGTCATCTCGTTTTCGAGGGGGTCCAACATAAAACATACAGCACAAGACATAACATACATAAAGGCTCTCATTGACCCACCTACCCACACACCAATCCCATAACCCCTCCACCCCCCACTTGTTATAGTTTATAACAATTGTTAATTGACTTTACATATCCAATAATAATAAGTTATATGTTACAGAGCAAATGATCACACACAGAGCAAGCTAGATAAAGGAGCTTGAAGACTAATACTAGAAACAGGTACATGGTTTTATAAGGAAGGGTAAAAGTGTATTTTTAAATAGACGAAATGAGCTAATAGTTCTTATGGTACTAGGCAAAGTGTTCCAGTCAGAAGGAGCTTTGAATTTAAATGCACGTTTCCCAATGTCTTTGTTAGTTCTTGGAATGAAAAAGAAGGGTTGCTGAATATGTAATATGAACATTTTTCACACAGAGAGTGGTGAATCTCTGGAATTCTCTGCCACAGAAGGTAGTTGAGGCCAGTTCGTTGGCTATATTTAAGAGGGAGTTAGATGTGGCCCTTGTGGCTAAAGAGATCAGGGGGCATGGAGAGAAGGCAGGTACAGGATACTGAGTTGGATGATCAGCCATGATCATATTGAATGGCGGTGCCGAATGGCCTACTCCTGCACCTATTTTCTATGTTTCTATGTTTCTATGTAAATCCAATCCAAAAAATCCTCTACCACTGACTTGTGGTTTGCCAGCCTATAATTTTCTGGATGAGCTTTACGTCAATGGCATTGCTGTCACAGGTTAGTAGAGGAATATCATGGCAACAACCGAGCATCCCACAACTGCTGAATGAGGAAGGGGCTGATTTGATTTTAACCTGACATTTGCAGTAACTCAGTTACTTTGCAGAGCCAAATAGCACCAGCTACTACTGATATTAACCCAGGGCCGGCCTTAAGCCGATTGGACCGATTGCTCCCAATTGGGCCCCACGCCTAAAGGGAGCCCCGCCCCAGTGATCCAAAGCTCCGCTCTAGGATCTTTGTAGTACTCTACTCTTGGCTCGGGTAGATCTACCCCGGGTGGAGGGGGGAGAGAGGGGTGGAGAGAGAGTAGAGGTGTGGAGTGGGAAGAAAGGGGTAGACGGGGAGGGGGGGTGTGAGAGGGAATAGAGAAGGGAGAGAGGGGGGAGGGACCCTCACGGTCCCAGGGCAGCGCTCCCACCCCTCCAGTCACCGTGCTTCACGCACACAGCCCCGGCTCCACCCCTCACTCTCCCCAGGGAGATGTGGTGAACAATACAGGGAGGGCCGGGCCAGGGGTTGGAGCAACGTTTACAAACCTCAGCCTCAGCTCACACCCGTCCGTCCGGACCCTGGCATCCGCTCCCGCCGCCGGCCCTCTCCCTCCCTTCTCTCCTTCCCTTCCCTCCCTCCCTTCCCATCTTCCCTTCTCCCATCTCTCCCTCCCTCCCGCTCTCTCTCTTTTCCCTTTCTCTTCTCCCTCTCCCTCTTTTTCCTTCTCTCCTTCCCTCCGTCCCTTCTTTCTCTCCTTCCCTCCCTCCCTTCTTTCTCTACTTCCCTCCCTCCCTTCTCTCCTTCCTCCCCTCTCTCCCTCCCACACACACACACACATAATGCACAGACAACTAACACACACACATCACGTACAGACAACTAATACACAGAAAGACAGAGAAACACACACACACACACACACACACACACACACACACACACACACACACACACACACACACACACACACACACACACACACACACACACACACACACACACACACACACACACACACACACACACACACACACACACACACACCTGAGTTAGGATGAGGTAGAAGCCCAAGGGGTAGGATGGGGCTGAAGCCCAAGATTTAATACTTGGACTGGTTTTTCACCAACAGTTATTGGTTTTTCAGAGGTGATCTACACATTTTGTTTGTTACTTGTAGGCTTACATGTATGCAACTTTATATTAAAATGTTGCTTAGATCTATTTAGTCCATTAACCCGCAGGCACTTTTATTTGTATGTCTATGATTCTACAGACCTTGGCTGGGAACCTGGGGCTCAGCAAAATCATTGCAAATTGGACCCCGCACCTCCTAAGGCCGGCCCTGTATTAACTTTTCCAGTGCAAGAAATTTAACAGTGACTTCCTGACTCCAAAGTCAGAGTACCTAGAACCATAATCATATACCAGAATCCCAGTGGGATAGTTAGATTGACCAAAAACCACAAGGCCCTTCAGACCTTTCATCACTGATAATTATATACAAACTGAGCAAAGAGTTAGTGCATCATATAATCTCCTCACTCAATCATCAAACTGTCAGAATTCCTGTAAATGACAAGAATGCAGTGAGAGCAATAATTATGTACTTGCTAATTGTTTACTCTGGGCTTTAGGGAAACTTTCTCTCGGAAATAATGTGCCTCAGCATGTTCAAAATACAGTCGAACCAAACACTGATATTCAGAAATGTCTGCTTGAAGCATTTGCATTGCATTTCACTTTCATAATCATAGTCCCTTATAATGCAGTCTTATTTTTGTGCTGCATTTTATATCATGAAGTTTATTTTTAAAATTGTACAGTAAGTTTTGTAAATCTTCACTACCCCATTAGGGATGGCAATCCACCTGGAACCTTCTGGAATCAATGACTAATCCCTAGGACAACAACATCAGCAAGGGGCAGCACAGAAACCATCCAACACACATTTATTCTAAATCTGCACTAATCTTTAAAAAAAATTCTCCCTTTATCTTCATCCAATTTCATGTATCACAGACACTCCTTTGATTATTTCCATCTCTCCTCCTTTGCAAATAAAATCCCGCTCATTTTCTGTTCTGATGGAAGGTGCATGACCCAACACATCAGTTCTGTTTTTCTTCCCGCTGATCCATCCTGATCTTCAGAACACTTCCAGCATTTTTGGTGTCCTTTCAGATTTCAAGCACCTTGTTCCAATCCCTAGCACAACCATATAACCATATAACAATTACAGCACGGAAACAGGCCATCTCGACCCTTCTAGTCCGTGCCGAACACATAATCTCCCCTAGTCCCATATACCTATGCTCACACCATAACCCTCCATTCCCTTCCCATCCATATAACTATCCAATTTATTTTTAAATGATAAAAACGAACCTGCCTCCACCACCTTCACTGGAAGCTCATTCCACACAGCTACCACTCTCTGAGTAAAGAAGTTCCCCCTCATGTTACCCCTAAACTTCAGTCCCTTAATTCTCAAGTCATGTCCCCTTGTTTGAATCTTCCCTACTCTCAGTGGGAAAAGCTTTTCCACGTCAACTCTGTCTATCCCTCTCATCATTTTAAAAACCTCTATCAAGTCCCCCCTTAACCTTCTGCGCTCCAAAGAATAAAGCCCTAACTTGTTCAACCTTTCTCTGTAACTTAGTTGCTGAAACCCAGGCAACATTCTAGTAAATCTCCTCTGTACTCTCTCTATTTTGTTGACATCCTTCCTATAATTAGGCGACCAAAATTGTACACCATACTCCAGAATTGGCCTCACCAATGCCTTGTACAATTTTAACATTACATCCCAACTTCTATACTCAATGCTCTGATTTATAAAGGCCAGCACACCAAAAGCTTTCTTTACCACTCTATCTACATGAGATTCCACTTTCAGGGAACTGTGCACAGTTATTCCCAGATCCCTCTGTTCACCTACATTCTTCAATTCCCTACCATTTACCATGTACGTCCTATTTTGATTTGTCGTGCCAAGATGTAGCACCTCACACTTATCAGCATTAAACTCCATCTGCCATCTTTCAGCCCACTCTTCCAACTGGCATAAATCTCTCTGTAGATCTCTGTAAATCTCTCTGTAGACTTTGAAACTCTACTTCATTACCTGCAACCCCACCTATCTTAGTATCATTTGCATACTTACTAATCCAATTTACCACACCATCATCCAGATCATTGATGTACATGACAAACAACAGTGGACCCAACACAGATCCCTGTGGCACCCCACTCGTCACTGGCCTCCAACTTGACAAACAACCATCCACCATTACTCTCTGGCATCTCCCATTCAGCCACTGTTGAATCCATCTTGCTACTCCACCATTAATACCCAACCATTGAACCTTCTTAACCAACCTTCCATGAGGAACCTTGTCAAAGGCTTTACTGAAGTCCATATACACAACATTCACTGCTTTACCCTCATCAATTTCCCGAGTAACATCTTCAAAAAATTCAAGAAGATTAGGCACAAATCCATGTTGACTGTTCCTAATCAGACCCTGTTTATCCAGATGCTTATATATATTATCTTTTGTTTTTTCACATTGCTTGTCTGACCTGTGACCAGCAAAGCACAGGGGCAGTCACACCAAGCAAGAAATTATGCTTTAGCCTTTATACATTAGACTTAGAGATACAACATGGAAACTGGCTCATCAGCTCACCGAGTCCACACCGACCAGCGATCACCCCGTATACTAGCCCTATCCTACATAGGCGCGCGACGACGCCCTGTGTCTCCCTTTCAAGGGAGATGCTAAAAATGCATTTCGTTGTCTCTGTGCTGTACACTGACAATGACAATAAATTGAATCATTTCATTTCATTTCATTTCATACACTAGGGACAATTTACAATTTTCAGAAGCCAATTCATCTGCAAATGCATGTCCCGGAGCAAACACACGTGGTCACAGGGAGACAATGCAAATTCCATACAGACAGCAACCATAGTCAGGATCGAACCCGGGTCTCTGGCGCTGTATGGCAGCAATTATGCACCACTATGCCATAAAGTTAGAGGTGTAAGAGTTTGCATCCCATGTCCTCGTTCAACTTAAGCAAATCCTTCAAGAGCTGTATTACTTTGGAATATCTGAAATAATTAAGTTTGCAAAGGTTTTCTGTGCAATAAATGGTTGCAATGTTTTCTATTTTACAGCAGAAATTACTTTTATAGAGTCATGGAGCAATAAAGTATACATATGATCATAAGATCATGCGATAGGAGCACAATTAGGCCACTCAGCCCATCAGGTCCATCCTGGCAGTCAATTGTGGCTGATCTATCTCTCCTTCCTAACCCCGTTCACCTGCCTTCTCCCCATAACCTCTGATACCTGGCATACGCCAGAGAAACGGGTCTTGCGGCCAAGTTGCCTGACTAAGCAAGTCCCACTTGAAAATGCCTGGATCACATCCCCCAAACCATTCCTATCCAGTGGTTCTTTAAATATTGTAATTGTTCCTGCTTTTACCATTTCGTCTGGCAGCGTTTTCCGCATGTGTACTACCCTCTGCTAGAAACGGTCATCCCTCCGATCTATTTTAAAACATTCCCCTCACACTGTAAAACTATGCCCTCTGGTATTGGACTACCCTATCTTCGGGGAAAATATTTTGGTTGTTCACCTTATCTATTTCATCAATAATTCTGTAAACCTGTACAAGGTCACCCCTCAGCCTCCCATTCTACGTTCCATTCTATCCACCATCACCTTATAACAAACAGTGCAGATCTGGTAACATGCTTATCAATCTTTATTTCACCCTTTATGTTTAATGACATCCTTCATATGGGAAAGCAATCAGATATGTACACAGAACTCAAAATCTGGCCTTACATCAATCTGCAGCTGTAACAGGACATCTTCCAACAGGAACAATCTTCCTGCATCAAGGGGTTGGACAGGCTAGATGTAGGAAGATTGTTCCCGATGTTGGGGAAGTCCAGGACAAGGGGTCACAGCTTAAGGATAGAGGGGAAATCCTTTAGGACTGAGATGAGAAAAACTTTTTTCACACAGAGAGTGGTGAATCTCTTGAACTCTCTGCCACAGAATGTAGTTGAGGCCAGTTCATTGGCTATATTTAAGAGGGAGTTAGATGTGGCCCTTGTGGCTAAAGGGATCAGTGGGTATGGAGAGAAGGCAGGTACAGGATACTGAGTTGGATGATCAGCCATGATCATATTGAATGGCGGTGCAGGCTCGAAGGGCCGAATGGCCTACTCCTGCACCTATTTTCTATGTTTCTATGTTTCTAGGGGAGAAAGCTAAAATAAATGGTGAGAGCTGATCAAAACCAAGCAAATGATAGATGGTATGGGTGAGATTTTTTGATTACTGGATATAATATATTTTATAGAAGTGAGGAACAGTCAAGATAGTGAACTCAATTGCAATGGATCAGCCATGGTATTGAAGTAAGGTCGAGAGGTCCAATCCTGTATATATTCTGTATGTTCTGATAAGCGGTTCAAATCAATTAAATGTCTGCAGATGCTAAACATGTACATGGAGGTTTGGATCAATTTAAATGGTTTTATGGCGATGAAAAATATTGAGTATCTTGCCCTTGAATAGTTCTGTGCAATGTAGGTTAATCCTGTGACAGGTAATTGGGGCAACAAGTAAAATAATTAGCTTTGACATCTCTTCAATTAACTGAACGATACACATACTACAAGCAAAAATGTGCACGGGTGTGGGAATTGCTTCTTGGAAAATTCATTGGAAAATACCTTACTTTGTTCATGCCCATCTGGACTTGTGCAAGAAAATTATATGCAAATAGAGTCAAATAATTCCAGTGTGGGAATAAACTGTAACAGCAATTGCACAATGTAACTGATTACTTAATTTTTTTTTAAATTAAAAAAACATTTTGGCAACCTGGTATCATCAGATCTAACCCATCAAAAGCAACTGACAGACATATCAAGATAATGATTTTGGTAAAGATATTTTACACCAATGATGAAATAATGTGTAAATTGTGCAAAGCAGAGTTCTGAGTTGAGAAGGACTTTTCTCAAAGTCAACATTTCTCATTCAGTCATGTATTCATACTGCAGGAAACCTGTCCTTGCTGCCTCCCAACCATCAAATATCCATTTACACTAATCACATTTTATTCTCCCCTTATCCCCATCAACTTCCAACAGATTCCACCACTCACCCAGACACTTGCGGCTATTTATAGTAGGCATTAAACGCCCTCTTTGGGATGTGGGAGCAGGAGGGCATCCACACAGACATGGGGAGAGTGTGCGCAGACTCCAACCAGGCAGCCCCTGTCGACACGATTGAGCCAGGGTCGCTAGAGCTGTGAGACAGTGGGTCTACTAACAGGATTACTGTGATCACTATGCCATTCCTTTTATTTCTGTTTCTAGCATTAATTACACTTGCCTTTTACAAACAATGATTTCTATTTGCTAATCAAAAATAGATACATTTATTACAGTCAGAAATTTCAGTGAAAGGATTGGGGTCTAAAAAATGAGGGATTGAGGGAGTGCAGCGTAGATTCACGAGGTTAATTCCCGGGATGGCGGGACTGTCATACGTTGATAGAATGGACCGGTTGGGCATGTATACTCTGGAATTTAGAAGGATGAGAGGGCATCTTATTGAAACATATAAGAGTATTAAGGGTCTGGACACGCTAGAGGCAGGAAACATGTTCCCATTTCAAACGGAGATGAGGAAAAACGTTTTCACGCAGTTGTGAGTGTGCGGAATTCTCTGCCTCAGAGGGCGGTGGAGGCTGGTTCTCTGGATGCTTTCAAGAGAGAGTTAGATAGAGCTCTTAGAGATAGTGGAGTTAAGGGATATGGGGAGAAGACACAGGAACGGGGTACTGATTGTGGATGATCAGCCATGATCACAATGAATGGCGATGCTGGCAAGAAGGGCCGAATGGCCTACTCCTGCATCTATTGTCTATTGTCTATTTTCTATTGTGTATAAATGTAAAATCATGGAAGTGCATTTCCACCCTTACTTTATCGTCTATTGTTCAGAACGTTGGGGGCTTATGTTTTCGAATCTCAGTCACTTCGTATGCCATATCTCAAAATGTAAAAGTATCCAACTAAAGTTGGCATCAGAAGAACACTTCAATGTTTAAAGATGTGACTGTACCTCAGTGATTGCCAATCACCCCCCCCCCCCCCCCCCCCCCCCCGGACCCTCCTTCCACCAGGAAAAAATAATTGCACTGCTGTGACTGAATGAACGTAAATATATTTATTTATTGCTCATATTCTTTGTCGCTCTTCTAGGGAGATGCTAAATGCTTTTCGTTGTCTCTGTACTGTACACTGCACAATGACAATAAAGTTTGAATCTGAATCTGAATCCACATTGTAAGATGTCATTGCACAAGCTGCTTGCACAATCGGAAACCTAGAACATTTTGTTGGCGTGAGTCACAGAAGAAAGCTTGACACAGTTAAATAATGGACTGTGTTTCAACTTGAGAGCAGTGCAAGGGTGCAGGGGAGAGCTGCACCAACCCATTCTGCCCCCAACCCTGATATGAAGCAGCTGCTGGCTCTGTCAAAATTAAACTGGAATTGAGCTACTCGCTCTGTAAAAATTATTCCAGTAGCCCTGGGGCAGGATTAATCCCATTCAAAACAAACAGCTCTCCTTCTGACCAGATAATGAGGACCAACCGAGTCTCCCTAATCCTCACCTACCACCCCGTCAGCTGTCGCATACAGCACATGATTATCTGAATGGTGGCCGATTAGGAAAAGGGGAGATGCAACGAGACCTGGGTGTCATGGTACACCAGTCTTTGAAAGATTGCATGCAGGTGCAGCAGGCAGTAAAGAAAGCGAATGGTATGTTAGCATTCATAGCAAAAGGATTTGAATATAGGAGCAGGGAGGTTCTACTGCAGTTGTACAGGTGAGACAACACCTGGAGTATTGCGTACAGTTTTGGTCTCCTAATCTAAGGAAAGACATTCTTGCCATAGAGGGAGTACAGAGAAGGCTCACCAGACTGATTCCTGGGATGTCAGGACTTTCATATGAAGAAAGACTGGATAGACTCGGCTTGTACTCGCTAGAATTTAGAAGATTGAGGGGGGATCTTATAGAAACTTACAAAATTCTTAAGGGGTTTGACAGGCTAGATGCAGGAAGATTGTTCCCGATGTTGGGGAAGTCCAGAACAAGGGGTCACAGCTTAAGGATAAGTGGGAAATCTTTTAGGACCGAGATGAGAAAAACATTTTTCACACAGAGAGTGGTGAATCTATGGAATTATCTGCCACGGAGGGTAGTTGAGGCCAGTTCATTGGCTATATTTAAGAGGGAGTTAGATGTGGCCCTTGTGGCTAAAGGGATCAGGGGGTGTGGAGAGAAGGCAGGTACAGGATACTGAGTTGGATGATCAGCCATGATCGCATTGAATGGCGGTGTAGACTCGAAAGGACGAATGGCCTACTCCTGCACCTATTTTCTATGTTTCTATGTTTCTATAATCCTCCAAAATCTTTGCCACCTCCAACGGGATCCCACCACTAATCCAATCTTCCATTCTCCACCACTTACCGCATCTGGCAGAAACCATTCCCTCGCAACTCCCTGGTTAACTCATCTTCTGTCCCCTGCAACTGCAGGAGATGCAACACCTGTCCCCATACCTCCTCCCTTGACTCCATCCAGGGATCCCAACAGTCCTTTCCGGTGAGGCAGAGGTTCACTTGCACCTCCCCCAATCTCATCTACTATATCTGTCTTTCCAGGCGTGGACTCCTCTGTATCGGTGAAACCAAGCGCAGGCTGGGCGATCGTTTCGCTGAACGTATGCTCAGTCCGCCTTTGCCTATGTGATCTCCCAGTTGCCAAACATTTTAACTCCCCTTCCC
Organism: Leucoraja erinaceus; assembly: GCF_028641065.1. NCBI lineage: Eukaryota > Metazoa > Chordata > Chondrichthyes > Rajiformes > Rajidae > Leucoraja > Leucoraja erinaceus. The sequence goes on along the minus strand of NC_073380.1, from coordinate 95,463,975 downwards.
ATTCCCATACTGTCAGAGTGAGGCCACACACAAATTTGGAGGAATGGCACCTCATATTTTGCTTGGACACCTTACAACCCAGCGGTATGAATATTCCTTTTCTTTAATTTCAAGTAACCCTTGCATTCTTTCTCTGTCTGCCCCTCCCCACCCTAATTGCCCTGCTAGTTTCACTGTCATCCTGCTAATTTCACTGTTCTGCATTCCTGCATCGTTCCTGCATTCGACACCAACACCATCGTGAAGTTTGCAGACGGCACAACGGTGATTGGGCTGATCACCAACGGTGATGAAACAAAATACAGGGCGGAGGTGCAGAACCTGGCGGACAGGTGCGCACGTAACAATTTGTCACTAAACACCTCCAAGACCAAGGAGCTGATTATTGACTTCAGGAGGTCCCATAATGGAGAACACGCCCCAATCTCCATTTACGGAGAAAGTGCGGAGAGAGTGTCCAGCTCTAAGTTTCTGGGCACTCACATTTCAGAGGACCTCACCTGGTCCACCAACACCGCTGCACTGGTCAAGAAGGCACAGCAACGACTGTTCTTCCTGAGGACATTAAAAAAGACTGGTCTGCCCCAACAGCTGCTGACAATGTTCTACCGCTGCACCACAGAGAGCATATTAACATATGGCATCTCTGTGTGGTATCTCAGCTGCACGGAGGCGGAGAGGAGAGCTCTTCAGCGCGTCGTCCACAGAGCGCAGAGGATTATTGGGACACCGCTACCAGCCTTGGAGGGCATCTATCACACACGGTGCCTCAGGAAGGCCGTCAGCATCCATAAAGACTCCTCTCACCCTTGTAACGGACTGTTCGAACTACTTCCCTCCGGCAGACGTTACAAGGCCTTCTACACCCGAACCTCCAGACTCAGAAACAGCTTCATTCCCAGAGCTATAGCGGCTCTGAACCGGCCCTGCTGAGTGCCCCCCATCCCCCCTGCACTGTCTCCCTCGGATGGTCACGACACACAGCTTATTTATTTATTTTACTTTTATTTTTCATCGGTTGGAGCTTCATACTAAATCTCGTTGCACTGACGTGCATTGACAATAAAATATATTATTATTATTATTATTATTATTATTATTATTATTATTATTATTATTATTATTATTATTATTATTATTTCTTTGTTATCACCTTCCACAACCAACAGTGGACCATTGTGGGCTTTGGTCAATGGAGCTGGGTTTGGTCAATGGTGCTGGGTTTGGTCAATGGTGCTGGGTTTGGTCAATGGTGCTGGGTTTGGTCAATGGAGCTGGGTTTGGTCAATGGGTGCTGGGTTTGGTCAATAGTGCTGGGTTTGGTCAATGGAGTTGGGTTTGGTCAATGGTGCTGGGTTTGGTCAATGGAGCTGGGTTTGGTCAATGGTGCTGGGTTTGGTAAATGGGGCTGGGTTTGGTCAATGGAACTGGGTTTGGTCAATGGAACTGGGTTTGGTCAATGGGGCTGGGTTTGGTCAATGGTGCTGGGTTTGGTCAATGGAGCTAGGTTTGGTCAATGGTGCTGGGTTTGATTTGTTCCGCACCTTTAAGGGCCAGTCCCACTTTGGCGACTTTTCAGCGGACTGCCTGCAACCTTCAAGCTCGCGGCACTCGCCTGAAAAACCGCAAACTGGAACGGCGAACATCAGAGCGGAACACACACGCACAAACACATCGCAAAGGCGGGGGCCAGGGAAAGCGGGGGAGCACTGTCTGAAATTCACAAGGTGCAAAGCCAAGGTGATACAGACACACACCGCGATGAACAGGAAGTTTAAGATGGCTAACACAGTGTACGGTAAGTCCTTTGAAAGAGGGGGGGGAGAAGGGGGAAAAAGGAGTGGAGACAATTTTAAGAAGCCAGACAACTTTTAATAAGCCAGAGATACGCAGCTGTGAAGTTTAGCGGGCATTTAACATTACAGGTCAGTTTTCCTTGGTTCTGAAAACTCATGCTTACATTTTTGTTTTCCCCAATGAGCCAACGAAAGTGCTCGGTCAGCAAAGGAGATTAACTAAAACTACCTATGGCTGCCTCGACTACCTACAACGACATGGTGACCCCACTACAACTGCACTTACGACTACGACTACGACATCAATTTTCTCCATGGCGACTAACATATTGAAATATTTGCTGCGACCATACTGAGGCCGTGACTAGTTCCCAGAATGCAAGAACTCCTTGCGGCCATGAAGAAGACTCACCAGAGACCACCAGCGAACATGTGGCAACCATGTGGCAATCATGAGGTTAACGCAGATACTCCTGCACACGCCTAAAGAGTTGCCTAAGTGGGACAGGCCCTTTACATACGTCCAGTTTCCCTCTCCCCCGGCTAGAGATGCAGCCTGGCCTGCTGAGTTACCCCAGAATCATGGCCGTCCGAAGGGCGGGGGGGGGGGGGGGGGGGTAGGGGGGGGAGGGGGGGGGGGGGGGGGGGGGGGGAGAGGGAGAGGGGGGGAGAGAGGGGGGGGGAGAGAGGGGGAGAGAGAGAGGGGAGAGAGAGAGAGAGAGAGAGAGAGAGAGAGAGAGAGAGAGAGGAGGGGAGAGAGAGAGAGGGAGAGAGAGAGAGAGAGAGAGAGAGAGGGGGGGGCAGAGAGAGAGAGAGAGGAGAGAGAGAGAGGGGGCAGAGAGAGAGAGAGAAAGAGGGAGAGAGACAGGGAGAGGGCAGAGACAGGGAGAGGGCAGAGACAGGGAGAGGGCAGAGACAGGGAGAGGGCAGAGACAGGGAGAGGGCAGAGACAGGGAGAGGGCAGAGACAGGGAGAGGGCAGAGACAGGGAGAGGGCAGAGACAGAGAGAGGGCAGAGACAGAGAGAGGGCAGAGACAGAGAGAGGGCAGAGACAGAGAGAGGGCAGAGACAGGGAGAGGGCAGAGACAGAGAGAGGGCAGAGACAGAGAGAGGAGGGCAGAGACAGAGAGAGGGCAGAGACAGAGAGAGGGCAGAGACAGGGAGAGGGCAGAGACAGGGAGAGGGCAGAGACAGGGAGAGGGAGAGGCAGGGAGAGGGCAGAGACAGAGAGGGCAGAGACAGGGAGAGGGCAGAGACAGGGAGAGGGCAGAGACAGAGAGAGGGCAGAGACAGGGAGAGGGCAGAGACAGAGAGAGGGCAGAGACAGAGAGAGGGCAGAGACAGAGAGAGGGCAGAGACAGAGAGGGGGCAGAGACAGATAGAGGGCAGAGACAGAGAGAGGGCAGAGACAGAGAGAGGGCAGAGACAGAGAGAGGGCAGAGACAGAGAGAGGGCAGAGACAGAGAGAGGGCAGAGACAGAGAGAGACAGACAGAGAGGGCAGAGACAGAGAGAGGGCAGAGACAGGGAGAGGGCAGAGACAGAGAGAGGGCAGAGACAGAGAGAGGGCAGAGACAGGGAGAGGGCAGAGACAGGGAGAGGGCAGAGACAGAGAGGGGGCAGAGACAGAGACAGGGAGAGGGCAGAGACAGGGAGAGGGCAGAGACAGGGAGAGGGCAGAGACAGAGAGAGGGCAGAGACAGATAGAGGGCAGAGACAGAGAGAGGGCAGAGACAGAGAGGGGGCAGAGACAGATAGAGGGCAGAGACAGAGAGAGGGCAGAGACAGAGAGAGGGCAGAGACAGGGAGAGGGCAGAGGCAGAGAGAGGGGAGCTTGCTGGCTTTTGGAGCTGGGGTTTCCGATTTGCTGCGTCTTTTTGAGACATGGAGAGGGCAGAGACAGGAAGAGGTCAGAAATAGGGAGAGGCCAGAGACATGGAGAAGGCGGAGACAGAGAGAGGGCTGCGGGCAAACGTGGACTCGAGGGAGGCCGTAAGCGGACAGGCGCTCATGGACCCGAGGACCCCGAGTGAGGGGTGTGTGGCCACTGCGAGCAGGCGGTCGGGTGACATCACACGCAGTGTGTGAACACAGCGTGCAGCCATTGTGATGTCATCACGCCATCAGCCAAAGCCAGTCAGTTTTATTTTCCAAGTTCTTTCAGATGTTTGAACATTTTAATTAATAACTCACAAAATAATGCATGACATGTTCATATAACGCGATTTTTGATTTCACGGCATAAATCTCTATAGGAATATGCAAAAAAGTCACTGTAAGCACATCGTTTTTTCGAGATGATGTAAATCACACACATACACACAAATATGCACACATCCAAGATCAGAGTTTTAATAGTTACTAGACCAAGTGGGTCCCTGTCATACTGGAGGCCTGGTCCCCCAACACAACTTGTTACCGAAGGCAATATTCCACCACTCACCCATTCCTCCAACACAACCCGTTCCCCCAATGCAATATTCCAACACTCATCCATTGCCGACAACTGTGCAAGGGCTGTTCATTTTGCCTTATTCAGCCTCCCTTAATTTTAAACATAAAAATGCAATTGCATTTGCTAGCTAGCAGAACTCAGTGTACTGTGACTAAAAAAATGTGTTTGCACTTGCTAGGGAATGCAGGACTCAGTGTACTTGGATAGCAACAATGTTGCGAGCAGAGCTAAGCGCAGGGAATAATCATAAGACAAAAAAATCAAAAAACAAAAGAACAATCAAAAGTTTTTAGAGATTTTTGAAATTTTTGATTAATAACTCGAGAAATAATGCATGAATTGTTCTGATAAGGCGATTTTTGACCACGGGATAAATCTCTATCGCAATATGTAAATATTTTACTGTTAGCCCATCATTTTTTCAAGAAGATGTGAATCACACACAAACATTACACAAACACACAAATAAATACACATCCAAGATCAGAGTTTTAATAGTTACTAGACCAAGTGCAGACCCGTTGGGTCTCCCCAAATGGTGTGGTCCCCCAACGCAAGATGCCACCTCTCACTTGTTCCCCCAATGCAACTTAAGCCATTGCCGAACGTAAGATTCCAACACTCCCCTGTCTCCCTCAGCAGTGGAATTTAAAAAAAAATCCAAATTGCACCTCCCCTCCCCTCCCCTCCCTGCTGCAGCAGTTCCAAATGCAATACCATTTGGCCCTCGCCCTCCTGTTGAAATAGCCCATTGAGGTGAAATTCAGAGTGTTAAATTCTTGATTTAAAAACAATGTATACAACAAAGACCCCATCATCCCATTCCACCCACTCATTACTCTTGGCTCAAACAAAATTATTTCTGAAATATTGGTGATAAGTTATGTGCAAAAATGCTCCAAAATAATGCTCAAAATGCACCAGAGAACATCTTAAGCAGGCCCTGGACCACAGCCACGAGGGACTTTGTGCATCGCACTCATGATGTGCGTGATGTACATTATTTCACATAAAATATTTGTAATCCTGTCATGCCACCCCCCTTTTTGAAAAGCTTCGTATGGGCCTGAGAATTGTGTGTCTACCTTCGGACCAATAAGAGAATGACTAGTGGTGATTTAAGAAATATGTCCTCCTGGTGTGAAGACTTGCCCTTCCCAGCATGTCGCAGATGTGAACATTTTTAATCAACAAAGTCATTCTACACAGCCACAGAAACATTTTGTCTCCACAGGCAGTAAGCATGTTAGCCACGTCTTGAGTAAGCTGGTCGCAAGATGCTGTTGCTATTCAAATTAGTTAGGCAAATCAGTAGACAAATGCTGCGAGCTTGAGCAGCTAGATTTACATAAATAACACATTAATGCAAATCATGTTGAATCTTTTGAAAAGAATCATCTTAAACATACCTTGAATGATCTGTACCTGAGGACTGCATTAAACAAATCAGCTGTCCCAAGGATTTCTATTCTATCAGGTTTTTGGTGAGTTTTCCATGCCACTGTTCACAACTAGTTCAAGTGCATTGAAACCTTTATTGCAGTCTCTGTGCTGCCTAACCAGTGGTTTTCTCATTGACAGAATTGCTGCAGACTAAAGCACACAATGGGCCCAGCATTCATTGGCAAGATACCAACAAGCCTATCGTTTCCGACCATTTTTATGACATAAGAAAATCTACAACAGTCATCCCAGTTTAGAAAGAAACAAATGCAATTCTACAATTTAAGAATGAAAATAGAGAGACAGAGAAAAAAAAATCGCCTGTCCCACTTAGGTGAATTTCCAGGCGACTGCTGGAGCCTGTCAAGTTGCCGGCAGTCACCTGAAAAACCATCGACTGGAACAGCGACTGTCAGAGTGGAACACACACACCAACACATCAAAAAGACAGTGGCCAGGGCAAGCAGGGGGAGTGCTGCCTGAAATTCACATGGTTCAAAGCCAAGTTGATACAGACATACACTGCGATGAACAGGAAGGTTGGCGCTGTAATTAAGACGACTAGCACAGTGTAAGATAAGTCCTTTAAAAGAGGGATGGGAGAAGGGGGGAGAAGGAGGGAGAAGGGGGCGAGAAGGAGGGAGATGGGGGAGAAGCAACTGTTAAGAAGCCAGTCATCATTTAAGACACGGCTGTGAAGCTCGGCGGACATTTAACATTACCGGTCGGTTATCCTTGGTTCTGAAAACTACTGCTTACGTTTTTTTTTCCCCAATGACTCAGTGAAATTCACCGGTCAACACCGGCTACAACCTAGGACAACCTCTGACCTCCAGGTAACCCACTAGGACCTCCTGGCGACCCACCTACGGCTTGAGAATTCTCGATACTCTCGATGGCAGCTTCATTCTAGTCGCAGCTAATTTTTCAACATGTTGAGGGGGGAGGGGGGAGAGGAGGAGAGAGAGATTCAGATTCAGATTCAGATTCAACTTTAATTGTTATTGTCAGTGTACAGTACAGAGACAACGAAATGCATTTAGCATCTCCCTGGAAGAGCGACATAGCAAATGATTTGAATAAATATTTACATTAGCATATATACAGACATAGTGTTTTTCCTGTGGGAGGAGTGTCCGGGGGGGGGTGGGGGGGGGGGGGGGGGGGGGGGGGGGGGGGGGGGGGGGGGGGGGGGGGGTTGATTGGCAGTCACCGAGGTACGTTGTTGAGTAGAGTGACAGCCGCCGGAAAGAAGCTGTTCCTGGACCTGCTGGTCCGGCAACGGAGAGACCTGTAGCGCCTCCCGGATGGTAGGAGGGTAAACAGTCCATGGTTCGGGTGAGAGCAGTCCTTGGCAATGCTGAGCGCCCTTCGCAGACAACGCTTGCTTTGGACAGACTCAATGGAGGGGAGCGAGGAACCGGTGATGCGTTGGGCAATTTTCACCACCCTCTGCAATGCCTTCCGGTCGGTGACAGAGCAGTTGCCGTACCATACTGTGATGCAGTTGGTAAGGATGCTCTCGATGGTGCAGCGGTAGAAGTTCACCAGGATCTGAGGAGACAGATGGACCTTCTTCAGTCTCCTCAGGAAGAAGAGACGCTGGTGAGCCTTCTTGACCAGTGTTGAGGTATTGTGGGTCCAAGAGAGGTCATCGGAGATGTTAACACCCAGGAACCTGAAGCTAGAAACACGTTCCACCTCCGTCCCGTTAATGTGGATGGGGGTGTGCGTGCCGCCCCTGGACTTCCTGAAGTCTACAATGAGCTCCTTGGTCTTCTTGGAGTTAAGGGCCAGGTTGTTGTCAGCGCACCATGCTGCTAAGTGCTGGACCTCCTCCCTGTAGGCCGACTCATCGTTGTTGCTGATGAGGCCAATCACTGTTGTATCATCTGCATACTTGATGATGGTGTTAGTACCATGTACAGGTGTGTTGTCATAGCTGAAGAGGGAGTAGAGGAGGGGGCTCAGCACACAGCCCTGTGGAACAGCACACAGCCCTGTGGTTCAGGGTGAGGGTTGAAGAGGTGTGCATGTCTAACCTAACAGACTGTGGTCTGTTGGTTAGAAAGTCCGGTATCCAGTTGCAGAGGGAGGGTTCGATGCCCAGGTTACCGAGTTTGGTGATCAGTTTAGATGGTATAATGGTGTTGAATTCTGAGCTGTAAACGATGAACAGCATTCTTACGTAAGTGTCTCTGTTGTCGAGGTAGGAGAGGGCGGAGTGAAATGCCGTTGAGATGGCATCCTCTGTACTCCTGTTCTTAACCATATAACCATATAACAATTACAGCACGGAAACAGGCCATCTCGGCCCTACAAGTCTGTGCCGAACAACTTTTTTTTCCCCCTTAGTCCCACCTGCCTGCACTCATACCATAACCCTCCATTCCCTTCTCATCCATATGCCTATCCAATTTATTTTTAAATGATACCAATGAACCTACCTCCACCACTTCAACTGGAAGCTCATTCCACACCGTTACCACTCTCTGAGTAAAGAAGTTCCCCCTCATATTACCCCTAAACTTCTGTCCCTTAATTCTGAAGTCATGTCCTCTTGTTTGAATCTTCCCTATTCTCAAAGGGAAAAGCTTGTCCACATCAACTCTGTCTATCCCTCTCATCATTTTAAAGACCTCTATTAAGTCCCCCCTTAACCTTCTGTGCTCCAGAGAATAAAGACCTAACTTATTCAACCTATCTCTGTAACTTAGTTGTTGAAACCCAGGCAACATTCTAGTAAATCTCCTCTGTACTCTCTCTATTTTGTTGACATCCTTCCTATAATTGGGCGACCAATTATTTCTTGTTCTTGCGGTAGGCAAACTGATAGGGATCCAGGGTGGGGGGTAGGCAGCTTTTGAGGTGTGCCAGGACCAGCCTCTCGAAGCACTTGGTGATGATGGGGGTAAGTGCAATTGGGCGGAAGTCGTTGAGGCTTGCCGCAGTGGAGTGTTTTGGCACTGGCACGATGGAGGTGGTTTTAAGGCACGTGGGGACAACTGCTTGGGCAAGTGACAGGTTGAAGATGTCAGTCCAGACGTCTGTCAGCTGCGCAGCACAGGCCCTGAGGACGCGCCCGGGGATGCCGTCAGGGCCAGTAGCCTTACGTGCATTAGCCCTACTCAGTGCCACGTATACGTCGGAGGGGGTGAGTGTGAGGGGTTGGTGATCGGCAGGTAGCACAGCCTTGATGGCTGTCTCTAGATTGTCCCTGTTGAAGCGGCCATAGAAGTGATTAAGCTCCTCAAGGAAGGAGGCGTCGCTGGATGTGGGGGTGGTGTTGGTGGGTCTATAGTCCGTGATGGCCTGGATGCCTTGCCACATGCGTCGGGGGTCGGAGTTGTTGTTGAAGTGCTCCTCAATCCTGAGCTTATGGCAATGCTTGGCCTTCTTGATGCCCCTCTTCAGGTTAGCCCTGGATGAACTGTAGGCTCGAGCATCGCCTGACCTGAAAGCGGTGTCCCATGCTTTCAGCAGTAGCCTGTTCATCCATGGCTTCTGATTCGGGAATATGGTCACCTGTTTGAGGGAGGTGACATTATTGATGGTGGAGTTTATAAAGTCCAGAACAGAGGATGTGTAGGAATCAATGTCCGTGTGGGAATCAAGGGTGGCCTGGACTGCAAACGCCTTCCAGTCAGTGTTTCCAAAACACTGCTGAAGTGTGAAGTCCGCTTCCTCTGACCAGACTTTAACTGTCCTTACAGTTGGTTTAACCCGTCTGATGAGTGGGGAGTACTTAGGGAGCAGGAACAATGAGACGTGATCAGACTGACCAAGGTGGGGGAGGGGGACGGCTTTGTAAGCTTCAGCCATGTTGGTGTAGACTTTGTCCAGTGTCTTGTCTACTCTAGTGGGGAAGGAGACATGTTTGGGGAATTTGGGGAGTACAGCCTTCAGGTTAGAGTGATTGAAGTCACCCGCAACAATGATGGCTGCGTCAGGGTTGTGCGTCTGTTGTTTGCTAATGGCAGTATGCAGCTCTTTCATTGCAAGCTTGGCATTAGCATCAGGAGGGATATAGGCTGCAGTCACAACAGTGGAGGTGAACTCTCTGGGCAGATAGAACGGTCTGCATCTAACCAAGAGGAACTCGAGGTTAGCTGAGCAGTGACTCTCGATGATGGTGGAGTCCGTGCACCATGCTTTGTTTACATAAATGCACAGACCCCCCCCTCTGGCCTTACCAGAGTCTGATGTCCTGTCCGCTCGGAGTAAATGACGCCCCGATAGCTGGATGGCGCTGTCAGGAACGTCAGTGTTGAGCCAAGTTTCCGTGAAGATCAGGATGTTGCAGTCTTTGATCCAGTTGTGGGAGGTGATCCTTAGCCGGAGTTCGTCCATTTTGTTTGCCAGTGAGCGCACGTTGGCGAGGAAAAGGCTAGGAATCGCTGCCCTGTGTGGGGCTAGCTCTAACCTGGCCTTTAACCCACCTCTGCGTACCCGGCGGTGCTTTCGTACGCATCGCCGTCTGTTGGTGCTTCTGGTCGGCCGAGCTGGCTTGGTGCGCGCTGGTGTTCTGCCGCTCCGTTGCTCCGCGTCTACGTCTCCGTGGCTCCGCAGGCGTTCTACAGCCCCGCAGCTCTGCTGATGGTCTCGAGCCCCGGGGCTTACCTGGTGTTCTCCAGCTCCGCGGGTCGGGTGAGCTCCACGGGTCGGGTGGCATTCTCCAGCTCCGCGGGTCGGGTGGCGTTCTCCAGCTCCGTGGGTCAGGTGAGCTCAACGGGTCGGGTGGTGTACTCCAGCTCCACATGTCGGATGGCGTTCTCCAGCCCCGGGGCTCACCTGGCGTTCTCCAGCCCCGCGGGTCGGTTGAGCTCCGCAGGTCAGTTGAGCTCCGCGGGTCGGGTGGCGGTCTCCAACCCCGCGGCTCACCTGGCAGTCTCCAGTCGGGTGCTCTGTTGCTCTGATGAGCTCAGATGGAAGACGGAGATCGCCCAAAAAGTTGTTGCAGCCGCAACAGGAACCGAAGTTCAGAAGTTCCTGTCGACTGTACGAAATGGATACAAGGGGTATCGTCGCTATTTTTCTCATTTTTGGGAGACACAGGGCGTCGCGATGTGCCTGCGCCGCCGCCATTTTAGAGAGGGGAGAGAGAGAGAGGGAGTGAGAGAGAGAGGGAGGGGGGGAGAAAGAGGGAGAGAGAGAGAGGGAGGGGGAGAGAGAGGGGGAGAGAGGGAGGGAGGGGAGAGAGAGAGAGAGAGAGGGGGAGAGAGAGGGAGAGAGAGAGAGGGGGGAGATGAAGGATGGCATTGTGACCACACAATGGAACGTGCTGCAACATCAGGCGGGGGGCGGGGTGCGGGGGGGCTGGGGGGGGCAGGGCTGGGCCTGGAGCAAATGCATATGTAAATGAGATCCACTGCGATTGGACATCTGTGTGCATTGGGTATTGTGTCATCACACGATGGAATGTTAATCAATATTCCATGGGTGAGAAGCAGTTGGATTTTTTTTTAATTTGGAAATTTTTGATGTTTTTTACTGAAGAAGTGGGGAAATGACTTCAGAATTAAGGGACAGAGGTTTAGGGGTAATATGAGGGGGAACTTCTTTACGCAGAGAGTGGTGGCGGTGTGGAATGAGCTCCCAGTGGAAGTGGTGGAGGCAGGTTCATTGGTATCATTTAAAAATAAATTGGATAGGCATATGGATGAGAAGGGAATGGAGGGTTATGGTACGAGTGCAGGCAGGTGGGACTAAGGGGAAAAAAATTTGTTCAGCATGGACTTGTAGGGCCGAGATGGCCTGTTTCCGTGCTGTAATTGTTATATGGTTATATGGTTATATGGTTAATCAACCATTTTTTCTAATTTTCAAAGCACAGTCTTCACGAGGAAAAACACTACAGGAATATCTAAAAAACGTCTCCATTATGGCAAATTTTGGAGGAGGAGTAGGAAAAACGAGTGAAACGAATATTCACGAATTAGAATGTGAACGAATGTTCGAACACGGGAGTTTTATTAGTTACTAGACCAAGTGCGGACCCATTGGGTCTGTTCCCCCAATGTGTGTTTGCAGAGGGGGGGGGGGGGGGGGGGGGGGGGGGGGGGGGGGGGGTGGTGGCGTGCGGTGTCACACGTATTAACTACCCTCCCGCACAAATGCTAACTACCCACCTTGATATTATATTAATGTTATTAATTTGCTCCTTTTACCCTGGCTGTTCCCCCACTGCTGGAAAAGCAGCGGTTGAAGATCCGATGTTTGGCTTCAGGCAGCGTGACAGAGCCGGGCCAGGCACCAGCAGTAAGAAAAATGTCGGCGTTTTTTGGAGCAGAGCTGGGAGACAGCAGCCGTTATGGTCACTGGCCAGCAGGAGGCGACAAATTTTAAAACGTGTAGACAAAAATGTGCAAATGCGTTGAGGAGTGCATCAGTGAATGTAAAAGTGAATTAGCTAGCGAAATGGAAAAAATGATGGAGATTCAGTGTGTGGTGCTGGCGGAGCAAGGAATCAAAGGCCGAATCTGACACACACACACACACACACACACACACACACACACACACACACACACACACACACACACACACACACCACACACACACACACACACACACACACACACACACACACACACACACACACACACACACACACACACACACACACACACACACACACACAGTTTTAATAGCATATATGGATAGATAGATAGATATGATAAGACTAGAGCAAGTGCAGACCCGTTAGGTCTCCCCCAATGTAAGATGCCACCACTTACCCATTCCCCCAATGCAACTTAAGCCATTCCCAAACGTAAGATTCCAGCACTCCCCTGCCTCACTCAGCAGTAGACCTTAAAAAAAATATCCAATTGCACCTCCCAAATGCAATACCAATTGGCCCTTGACCTGTTGAAATATCCCATTGAGGTGAAATTCAGAGTGTTCCTATCTTGCAACTTTGTATTGATGTGTGTTGGAAGCTGGGAGGAAAGATTTTAACAGTAAAAATCTTGTTAAAGTTCGCATTTTTAAAGCATTAATCACGAATAACCTGAAATATACATGGAAATGTGACGTCAAGATGTTTCTCGGCACCACGGGAAAATGTGAAAGGATGTGTGAAAATGGGAAGGCTGTGGCCTAGCGTTTGGAAGAAGATAGGGATTAACCAGATTGACACAGAGTCACATCGTGGGCACAAACACGAGACTTTTAGTTATGTTCTAGACCAAGTGGGTCCCGTTGGGTCCCTGTCACACAGGACATGGTCCCCCAATGCAACCCGTTCCCTAACGCAATATTCCACCACTCACCCATAGCCCCCATGGGAGGCCTGGTCCCCAAACGCAACCCATTCCCCAATGCAAGATTCCACCACACACCCATAGCCAACAACAGCACAGTTGTCATTTTGCCTTATGTACCCTCCCTCATTTTTAAACTTTAAAAATGCATTTGAACTTGCTGGCTAGCAGAACTCAGTGTACTGTGACTTAAAAAAATGCATTTTCACTTGCTAGGGCTAGCAGAACTCAGTGTACTGGGACTTAAAAAAAATGTATTTGCTCTTGTTAGGGATAGCAGGACTCAGTGTACTTGGATAGCAACAATGTTGCGAGCAGTGCTACAATCCCATTATGATGTCACAGCTGTAAGCACACGGGAAAAAAAATAATTTTTTTCCAAGTCTCTTCAGATTTTTTAACATTTTGATTAATAACTCAAAAAATTATGCAATCATTTTTCAGATAAGGTGATTTTTGACTGCGGGATAAATCTCTACTGGAACGTTAAATATTTTACCCTTAGTGCGTCGTTTTTTTGAGAAGATGTGAATCACACACAAACACACAAATAAATACACATACAAGATCAGAGTTTTAATAGATGGATATGGATATATAATATAATTGAATCAAAATCAAGAATTATAAATTCACATTTGAAAAATGTTTTCACAATTCAGAATACATGCGGTTGCATGCAAAATACTGATTTTCAAAAATCCAGTTTCTGTGCATGTATGTGAGAAATACTGATTTCCCCAACAAAATACTGATTTTCAGCCATCAAAATATGGAAATGGTCGGTGAAACTTGGCAGCTCTGCAATTATTCACAATCACATTGTGTTTGAGAATTTAAAATGCGATTTGTGATCTTGTTTATGAGTTATCATGGAACTAGAATTTGTTATAATAGTATGACAGTAAAATAGGTTAGTTTGAAAGCGAGCATAGTAATGTAAATGCACCATTTAGTTTGTGGTCGAACTAAATGTTGTACAGGTGCACAACCTTTTATCAGAAAGCCTTGGGACCGGACACTTTTCGTAATTCAGAATTTTTCGGCTTTCGGAATGGAAGATTTTTAGCGTAGATTTTAACGGCTGGCGCAGTGGCAGAGTGCTCGGCTCATATCCGCAAGGTCGCGAGTTTGCGCCTCGATCCCGGCAGTTACTCGATCGCGAGTTTGAGTCTTCAATGTAGTTTTTTCTTGCAGAATAGGAGAGAATAGGGAGGGTTAGGCTGGGATCATTCTCTGCGAGATGATCTTAGTGCGGGAGACAAGTGTAGGAGAGGTGTACTGACTGTGTGGGCAGAACTTTGGAAGTGATTGCCCACCATTCTCAAAAGCCGCTGTGTCTCCCTGTCCCTCCAACTCCAGAGGAAGCCGCTCCCCGATGGGCCGCTACGGCCGACAAGTGGCAGTTCGCCCACAGCCCGAGCTGCGCCCCCTCATCCGCAACCCGGGTTCCTCTGGAGTTGGAGCGGGGCTGGGCTAGAGTTGTTGCTGGCTGTGAGTCTCTGGGATCTCCGTGCTTGCAGTGGGCCTGGGGGTCGGTGTCCCGATGAGGGGGCGCAGCTCGGGCTGTGGGCGAACTGCCACTTGTCGCTGTAGCGGCGCATCGGGGAGCGGCTTCTGGTGGTCCTGACGTCTCTCAGCTCCTGTCCAGGGGGACGGCCGGAGACATCAGGACCAACAGGAACCCGCTCCCCGATGCGCCGCTACAGCGACAAGTGGCAGTTCGCCCACAGCCCGAGCTGCGCCCCCTCATCCGCAACCCGGGTTCCTCTGGAGTTGGAGCGGGGCTGGGCTAGAGTTGCTGCTGGCTGTGAGTCTCTGGGATCTCCGTGCTTGCAGTCGGTGTCCCGTTGGTCCTGACGTCTCCGGTCACCCCCCTGGAATGGAGCTGAGACTGGGAACTGTACCGCCCTTGCCCCCTCCCTCTGCAACTGCAAACAACCCCACAGTTCCCAGTCTCAGCTCCTGTACAGGGGGGTGGCCGGAGACGTCACAGCCCGAGCTGCGCCCCCTCATCCGCAACCTCAAGACCAACACGTACCTTGCACACCATCAGCTTCTGTCCCTACGGGGAGCGTGTTCCTCTGGAATTGGAATGGGGCTGGGCTGCTGCTGGCTGTGGGCCTCTGGGATCTCCGTGCTTGCAGTGGGCCTGGGGGCCGGTGTCCCGTTGGTCCTGACGTCTCCGGTGGCTGGCACTGGCTCCGACGTGAAGGCAGTGCAAAGCCCCCGCGCCGGTGCAATGGGCGGGGAGCTGGAGAGGGGAGGGAAGGGATCACACATATGGCCGGGAAGCAGAGGGGTGTAGGTGGGGTGAAACTGAAGGGAGCGACAATTTGCTGCTGCCTGCCCGCTGAGTTAAAAAGTTCCCACACAAGACTCACGATACACTGTGTATCGTGTGTACCGTGGGAACTTTTTAACTCAGCGGGCAGGCAGCAGCAGATTGTAAATTATTAACCCTCCCGCGCAATATACCCTCACCTTCTCTTTTATGAATGGGGATTTAGTTCCCCTTTCTTCGAGGACCGACCGGAGGTTCCGCAGTCACCTCTGCGGGCCGCCCTTGGTGAACGTCTTCAAGGACCTTTCTTCAAGGACCGAAAAAATGTCGCTATTCGGAGCTTTTCGTTATTTGGATCTTCGGATAAAAGGTTGTGCACCTGTATTCACATCACTATTCCATGTTGAAATTGATGTGATGTGAAGTTGTTAGGTCAGGGGACCATTAAAGGTGCACTGCACCCACTAACACAGTCAAACAGTAACAGGCAATCAAATCAACACACAAACCATTTTCTAGCAAAACGTTTTCTTCACTGCAAAAACTTAGTTTTTTATTTGCAGTTTTTACATGCTCCTTTATAACATTTTACATAACATTTTACAACAGTACAACTTGATTATTAAAACAAGGACAACTTAAATTCTTGATTTATAAAAATGCCTACAACTATGACCCCAATCATCCCATTCCATCACTCATTACTCTTGACAAACAAAATTATTTCTGAAATATTGGTCATAAATTTGGTGCAAAGAATTCTCCAAAATAAGGCTCAAAATGCGCTAGAGCATCTAAACCCCAGAGTTTCCAGGGCCCGTAAGCAGGCCCTGGACCTCGGCCGCTGCAAGCACATTATTTCACATACATTTTTTGTAATCCTGTCATGGCACCCCCCTTTTCGTATGGGCCTGAGAATTGTGTCTATCTTTGGACCAATACAATTTGGAATAAGAGAATGATTAGTGGTGATTTAAGAAATATGTCCTCCTGGTGTGAAGATTTGCCCTTCCCAACATATCACAGATGTGAACATTTTTAATCTACAAAGTCATTCCACACAGCCGCAGAAACATTTCCTTTGTCTCCACAGGCAGTAAGCATGTTAGCCACGTATTGAGTACGCTGGTAGCAAGATGCTGTTACTATTCAAATCAGTTCAAGTTCAAGTTCAAGTAGGTGTATTGTCATGTGTCCCTGTATAGGACAATGAAATTCTTGCTTTGCTTAAGCACACAGAAAATAGTAGGCATTTACTACAAAACAGATAGTAAAGATAGTCACCTACAGTTAGGCAAATCAGTGGACAAATGCTGCGAGCTTGAGCAGCTAGATTTAAATATATAACACATTAATGCAAATCATGTTGAATCATTTGAAAATAATCATCTTAAACATACCATGAATGAACTGTACCTGAGGACTGCATTAAACAAATCAGCTGTCCCAAGGATTTTTATTCTATCAGGTTTTTGGTGAGTTTTCCATGCCACTGTTCACAACTAGTTCAAGTGCATTGAAACTTTTATTGCAGTCTCTGTGCTGCCTAACCAGTGGTTTTCCCATTGATAGAATTGCTGCAGACTAAAGCACACAATGGGCCCAGCATTCATTGGCAAGATACCAACAAGCCTATCGTTTCTGACCATTTTTATGACATAAGAAAATCTACAACAGTCATCCCAGTTTAGAAAGAAACAAATGCAATTCTACAATTTAAGAATGAAAATAGAGAGACAGAGAAAAAAAATCGCCTGTCCCACTTAGGTGAATTTCCAGGCGACTGCCGGAGCCAGTCAAGTTGCCGGCAGTCACCTGAAAAACCAACGACTGGAACAGCGACTGTCAGAGTGGAACACACACACGCAAGCACATCGCAAAGGCAGTGGCCAGGGCAAGCAGGGGGAGTGCTGTCTGAAATTCACATGGTTCAAAGCCAAGGTGATACAGACACACACTGCGATGAACAGGAAGGTTGGCGCTGTAATTAAAACGGCTAGCACAGTGTACGGTAAGTCCTTTAAAAGAGTGGAGGGGAGAAGGGGGGAGAACGGGGGAGAAGGGGGGTAGGTAACTGTTAAGAAGCCAGAGATACACGGCTGTGAAGCTCGGTGGACATTTAACATTACCATTCAGTTATTCTTGGTTCTGAAAACTACTGCTTAACGTTTTTTTCCCTCAATGAGCCAATGACATTCATCGGTCAACACCGGCTACAACCTATGAGAACCTAAGAGAACCTTTGACCTCCTGGCAACACACTACGACCTCCTTGCGACCCACCTACGGCTCGAGAATTCTCGCTACTCTCCATGGCGGCTTCATTCTAGTCACTGCTAATTTTTCAACATGTGAGGTGACTCCCCGGCAACCACCCGTGAACACGTGGCAACCATGTGGCAACTGCAAAGTCTCCTGCAGTCGCCTAAAAAGTTGACTAAATAGGGCAGGCCCATTAACCTGTCATCAGTAATAAGAAAAAGGGAGAATCTATTTTTAAGGAAATGGCCGGGGAAGATAATCGTAGGATTGGGCAGTCAGCATGGATTTATGAAAGGAAAATAACAGACACTTCAGCCCATTATGTTCACACCAACCATCTGATACTAATCCTACCCTAATCCATTTTAATCTCCCCACATTCTTATCAAATCCCCTCAGATTTTACCACCCACCAACACACTATGGACAATTTACAGTGAGATGGACATCATCTGAGGACATAGTTGTATTTGGGGTGTTGAAGCCGTAAGGCAGCAGCTCTGCTAGGGCCACCACTGTTTGATAAATTGACTAGAATTACTTGAGGACGTAACTCACAGAATTGATTAAAAAAAGGAACCCAGGTTTTAGGATACATTTGGACTCTTAGACATCCGGTGAGATGCAACATAAGAGTTTTAAAAATAAAATTAAAGCTCGCAGGTTTCAGACTACACACAGATGTGATATGAAGATTGGTTTAACAACTTGTAGACAGACTATATTTGAGTTGGGACACTGAAAATACCTGGGTGCCTTTGAAATTGACTTTGAGACCCCAGATGTTCAAAACCTAGATCAATGTTTTGAATGCCGAGACAAAGAATGATATGTCCAAAGGTCCCCCTATGTGCTCATCAACATACCACACCAGGCACCCCTTCGTTCTCGGTGACCCATTCTGCCTGTGCCAGGTCCCTCTTTGTACTTGGCGATGAGGCCCATCCACCTCAGCCAGACCTTGAGACCACAACCTCGGCCTAACCCTGATCTTGGCTCAACCCCGTCCTTGGCCCGAGCTCGAGGCTCTGACCCAACCTCAGCCTGACCTGACCTCGACCTTGTCG
Source organism: Leucoraja erinaceus (assembly GCF_028641065.1). Classification (NCBI taxonomy): domain Eukaryota; kingdom Metazoa; phylum Chordata; class Chondrichthyes; order Rajiformes; family Rajidae; genus Leucoraja; species Leucoraja erinaceus. The sequence continues at coordinate 95,445,404 of NC_073380.1, read as the reverse complement.
TCCGCCCAACGCAACCTCGGCCCGACTCAACTATATTGAAACGATGACAAAACACAGGGGGAGATGGCAGCCCCACCGGCAGTTTGTCTTTTCATTCTTTTTGCTATTTTTGTTTTTAGTTTGTTCTAGGTTTGTTTTATTGTTCTTTGGTGTGTTTTATGTGGGGGGAGGGGAGTGGGGGAAACGTTTTACATGTTCTTACCTTCCCGGAGATGAGATCAATTTTCGGATCACATTCTGCGGGTGCTGCGGCCTACAATCGCTGGAGCTGGAAGCCTCCACCGCGACGCCCTGTGTCTCCCTTTCAAGGGAGATGCTAAAAATGCATTTCGTTGTCTCTGTACTGTACACTGACAATGACAATAAATTGAATCATTTCATTTTTTTTTTTCTCCTCAGACTGTCGTGAGCCCCACCCCAGGGCGCGGATTTAACATCGGAGCGGGTCGCTTGCCTGGGATCACTCCCACCGTGACCACCGCAGACTTTAACATCAAGGGCTCGCAGTCTCGGGTGAGGCCTAGTCGGGTGCTCCAATGCCGCGGAGGGCTCGACCAGCCCCGACGTGAGATACGATCGCCCAGCGCGGGGTAGCTGACATCCCGCCGATTCAGGAGTGGAGCGCCTCGATGCGGAGGGCCTGAACGCGGCTACGGGAGTCAAGATCGTCCCGTCAACAGGGGCTCGAGGCCCACGACCGAGGAAGAGATAGGGGAAGGACTTGAACTTTATTTTGCCTTCCACCACTGTGAGGAGTAGGTAGGAGTCACTATGGTGGATGTTCAATGTTAAAATGTGTTTTGATTATTCCGTTTCCAAGATGGCTGCCGGAAGGGAGAGTGAACGCTGGCACGATTAGCTGCCGCTGCTCTCTCTCTAAATTGGGTATTGTTGATGTCCTTACTATTTATTTTTTATTTTTTGTAGTTATATATTTTTTTTGTTTGTTTCATTCCGCTTACATGTTTTGTAATCTGCTTACTAAATTTTGTAAGGTATCCTTGAGAGTCCTTGAAAGGCGCCCATAAGTATAATGTATTATTATTATTATTATTATTATTATTATTATTATTATTATTATTATTATTAAAACAAGCCCACCAATGCGTCCACCTCCTTAGAAGGTTTAGAAAGTTTGGCCTATCCCCTTCAACACTCATCAACTTCTACAGATGCATCCTAGAAAACATTTGATCAGGATGCATCACTGCTTGGTTTGTGAACAGCTCCATCCAAGACCACAAGAAATTGCAACAAATTGTGAATGCAGCCCAGACCATCACAAAAACCAACCTCCCTTCTATTGACTCCATTTATACCTCTTGCTGCCTTGAAAGGCCAGCAGCAGTATATTCAAGGACGTGTTTCTCCCTCTTCTCCCCTCTCCCATCAGGCAAAAGATATAGAGGCATGAATGTTCAAGAATGAACTGCAGATGCTGGAAAATCGAAGGTAGACAAAAGTGCTGAAGAAACTCAGCGGGTGCGGCAGCATCTATGGAGCGAAGGAAATAGGAGTGAAAACGCACACCATCAGATTCAGGGACAGTTTCGTCCCAGCTGTTATCAGACAACTGAATCATCCTACTGTAACTGGAGAGCAGTGCTGAACTACCATCTACCTCTTTGGTGACCATTGGAATATCCTTGATCAGACTTTGCTGACTTTACCTTGCACTAAATGTTATTTCCTTATCCTCTTCCTCTGCACTGTAAATGGCTCGATTGTAATCATGTATTGTCTTTCTGTTGGTTGGATAGCAAGCAACAAAAGCTTTTCACTGTACTTCAGTGCATGTGACAATAAACTAAAGATTCAGATTGACAATAAGAGATTCAATTTTAATTGTCATTGTCAGTGTACAGTACAGAGACAACGAAATGCATTTAGCATCTCCCTTGAAGAGCGACATAGCAAACGATTTGAATAAAAAAAAAATAAAGTGTAATAAGGGGGGGGGGGGGGGTGGGGGGAGGGGGGGGGGGGGATGGTGGGTGGGGGGGGGGGGGGGGGGGGGGGGGGATGGGGGGGGGGGGGGGGGGGGGGGTGGGGGGGGGGGGGGGGGGGGGGGGGGTTGGGGGGGGGGGGGGGGGGGGGGGGGGGGTGGGGGGGGGGGGGGGGGGGGGGGGGGGGGGGGGGGGGGGGGGGGGGGGTGACATTGGCAGTCCCGAGGCCGTTGTTTAGTAGAGTGACAGCCGCCGAAAGAAGCTGTTCCTCGGCCTGCTGGTTCGGCAACGGAGAGACCTGTAGCGCCTCCCGGATGGTAGGAGGGTAAACAGTCCATGGTTGGGGTGAGAGCAGTCCCACTAAAACTAAACTAAACTAAACTAAACTGTTCAGAAACCTGATAAGAGAGGATAAGAAGCTGTTCCTGAATCTGGTGGTGTGCGCTTTCAAGCTTCTGTAACAACTGTCAGATTGGAACAGGGAGAAGGAGGAATGACCCGGATGGGACAAGTCTTTGGCTGCTTTCCGAGGCAGCGTGAAGTGGAGATGGAAGAATTGGTGGCAAGTCTTGTCTGTGTGATGGACTGGGCTGCATCTACAACTCTGAGCAATTTCTTTCACTCTGAAGCAGAGTTTGTTTCCAAACTAATTTGTGATACAATATCCTTTCTATGGTGCATCTGTGGCAATGCTGGAGGACCTCAATTGGCCAGGCAGCATCTGTAGAGGGAATGGTTCAATGGCATATCTGGTCAGAACCCTCTGTAGGTTCTCTGTTCGCGAGCTACAGTATATTCTCCAGAATTCCAAGAACTAGTAATCTGATGTTGAGTCTGTGAACTAGAACAAATATCCAGCCGTAAAACTTTGGAATACGATAGGTATGAGTGGGTGGAAATAGTATGAACTGAGGAAATTCATCTACTATTACACAGTTAGCGCTGGCCAACATTTTATACAGTGTTCAATTCATAAATGTGACTGCTAGTTATGACTAATCATGTTCGAGGGTATATGCATTTCAAGGGCTTTCTTCAGGGCTGAACAGTCAGCCAGGTCTCTTTGGAGCTTCCTTCTATTTGTTCTTGTCGGTCCGCATCTGCTTTTGATTAATGGAGACGTCCAATCTGAGTTCCCTTCAGCAAAGTTGACTTGGAAATAGAACTGAATGCCAAAAGATTTATAACACATAGGGTGTCCACAGTGCTCACTCTTTCCTGGAACCTAACCCACTGTCCTGTTCCTTTCCTATATTTTTATGGGTTTTTTGCTGTAGACATTTACCCAGCCCGATCCCTAAAGGTTTCAATGGGTCCTTTAAAAATAGGTGGTTGGACAGGACACATGGGCAGAACATATAATGCATAATGCAAACATTAATTGGACATGGTTTGGGCCAATTTTGTACCACAACGTGAGGCCAGCCAGACCAAATGAGAGAAAGAATGTTGACAGAAGGAACTACAGATGCTGGTTTACAAAAAGAGACACAAAAGTGCAGGAGGAATTCAGTGGATCAGTCGGAGATTACACATTGACAATGTTTAAAGTACTTTGCGCCTTTTTTGGTGCGGCAGCATTTTGTGTGTTTCTTTGTACAGACATGCTCTCTGTCTTTTTTTGTACTGACATGCTGAATTAGACTTAGACTTAGACTCAGATTCCTTTATTGTCATTCAGACCTTTCGGTCTGAACGAAATTTCGTTGCCTGCAGTCATGCACGATAATAATAAATAACAAAACACGCAATAAACACAAATTAACATCCACCACAGTGGGTTAAACCAAGCACCTCCTCACTGTGATGGAGGCAAAAGTCTTAGTCTCCGTCTCTTCCCTCCTTGTTCTCCCTCTGTGCCGCCTTTGTGACTTTTTTTTATATTGACATGCTGAGTTACTCCAACGCTTTGTGTCTTTTTTTTGTAGAGCCCGAAGAAGGATCCTGACCCAAAATATTGCATATCCATGTTCGCCAAAGTTACTGCCTGCCACTGAATCACTCCAGCAATTTGTGTCTTTTTTTGAGAGAAAGAATGTGAGTGTCTATCAGTTCTTTTATTTAATAGAGGATGATACTAGTTCAAATTCTCATCCATTGTCCAGTATCTTTGAAAGTGCGACTGACATAATCATTTCCCACATTTCTCACTTGACCTTCTCCTGTAGCCATGGTTTTCTGCTGGTTGTTTCACTTAAATTTATAATCAATGATGACCCACAGATGGTAGCATTGGGGGATTTGATGGTAATAGACAATAGACAATAGGCAATAGGTGCAGGAGTAGGCCATTCGGCCCTTCGAGCCAACACCGACTTTCAATGCTGATCATCCGCAACAAGTACCCCGTTCCTGCCTTCTCCCGATATCTTCTGACTTCGCTATCTTTAAGAGCCCTATCTAGCTCTCTCTTGAAAGTATCCAGAGAACTGGGCTCCACCGCCCTCTGAGGCAGATAATTCCACAGCCTCATAACTCTCTGTGAGAAAAAGTGTTTCCTCGTCTCCGTTCTAAATGGCTTATTCATTATTCTTAAACTGTGGCCCCTGGTTCTGGACTCCCCGAACACCAGGAACATGTTTCCTGCCTCTAGCCTGTCCAAACCCTAAATAATCTAATATGTTTCAATAAGATCACCTCTCATCCTTCTAAACTACAGAGTATACAAGCCCAGCCGCTCCATTCTATCAGCATATGACAGTCCCGCCATCCCGGGAATTAACCTTGTAAACCTACGCTGCACTCCCTCAATAGCAAGAATGTCCTTCCTCAATTTAGGGGACCAAAACTGTACACAATACTACAGGTGTGGTCTCACTAGGGCTCTGTACAACTGCAGAAGGACCTCTTTGCACCTATACTCAACTCCTCTTGTTATAAAGGCCAACATACCATTCGCTTTCTTCACTGCCTACTGTACCTGCATGCTTACTTTCATTGGTTACACAAAAAAGCTGGAGAAACTCAGCGGGTGCAGCAGCATCTATGGAGCGAAGGAAATAGGCAACGTTTCGGGCCGAAACCCTTCTTCAGACGGAGAAACTCAGCGGGTGCAGCAGCATCTATGGAGCGAAGGAAATAGGCAACGTTTCGGGCTGAAACCCTTCTTCACTGCCTACTGTACCTGCATGCTTACTTTCATTGACTGATGAACAAGGACTCCCTTCATTCATCATTCAACAATGATGTTGACTGTCTTGTGTACACCATTTTATGGATGGAGGTGATAATATCCGGGCACTAGTGAGGCTAGAAGTCCTTGTCAATTATCTGAAGGTTGTTCAAATCTAGTGCTGGCGACAAGCGTTGCTTTGTAGTTACTGAGGAGTTATTAGTGGAATTGAACTTCACGTAAATATCAGCATAGCCCTTACATCTTATACTATTGAGGTGTATAAGAGGAGTGAATAGGTTAAATACACGGAGTATTTTACCCAGAGGAGAAGAATCAAGAACCAGAGGATATAGGTTTAAGGTGAGGGTGGGAAAGATTTAATAGGAACCTGAGGAGCAATTTTTTTTATACACAGGTTTGTAGATATATGGAACGTGCTGCCAGAGGAGGTAGTTAAGGAAGGTAACATCACAACATTTAAAAAACATTTAAACAGGTACATGGGTAGGATAGGTGTAGGGGGATACAGAACAAAAGGCAGGGGGGACTAGTGTAGATGGGGCATGTTGGTCAGCATGGGCAAGTTGTGCCGAAGGGCCTGATTCCACGCTGTATAATTCTATGACTCTCTGACTGTATTCTTGACTTGAGGGAAGAAAATTAGGTGTTGAATACTGAGGCTGAAGTAATTGGCTTTCACAATGATAACCATCTTCCATTCTGTGAAGAATGACTCACCTCAGTGTAATAAAAAAACCTTCCAAAAATCAAAAATAAAATGCCGGATATGTGAAATAAAAATAATATTCCAGAAATGCTCATCAGGTCAGGCAGCGTCTATGGAGAGAGAAAAATAACTTTTTAGATGAGTGGGCCTTCATCAGGACTAGCCTATCAATGCTAAAATATATGCTGTTCCATCCAACAAGATGTGCAAACCAATGCATAAAAGTGTTACAGAGGATACAAAAGGATACAAAGAATACAAAAGGACATTCATTATCACATCTACCAATTGGTGTAGTGAAATTTGACTTACCATTGCAGCACACCGATAAAAATAAGACACGACATTAAAGAATAAACATAGTTTCCGTGAATATTCTACGCATTTGTAGAAGCTAGAGAGTGCAGGGGTACCCACTATATTTTCTGTAAAAACTACAATAAACACCAGAGACAAGGTACATTTATATTTAGAGGCTTCATGTGAAAGGGCAATGTGACAAATCATTGTGAGACCACACTTGAAATATTGTGAGCATTTCTGGTCAATCAGCTATAGGAAATATGTTTATGAAGGAATGCCAGATGCTGTTTTTTTTTTTGTTTTGTTTTGTTAAATTTAAATATTTTTATTTAAAGTGATGTACAATGATATAAGACATGAACAACATATTACATTTCATGTACAACTTCTTATTTTAAATTTAATAGTAGAAAACAAAGAGTAAGAAAAGCAAGAAATATAGAGATAGAGAATATTATATAGTTCGAAAAAGGAAAGAAGAAGGTGATGTGAAATAAGCAGAAAGAAAAAGAATAGAGGAGCGAGAAAGAGAAAAGGAAAAAAAAGAAAGAAATTGAAAGGGATATGCCTCCTTCGTATCATTACCCACCCTTCACCTGGTTATGACATAATTAATTTCTAAGGTTGTGTTGCACCACATGCTTGTAATAAGTTGATAAATGGAGATCAAACTTTTAAGAATTGGTCTGATTTGCCTGATAGGAGGAATCTCATATCTTCAAGGTGTAACATTTCCGACATGTTTGAAATCCACATTTTGAGCGTCGGTGTGGGTGCATTTTTCCAGAATTTAAGTATGTTTTTTTGCTGTTATTAAGCCATAATTAAGTAGACATTTTTGAAACGAATTCAGCTTACATCTGTCTTCCATTGATCTGAAGATGCAGATGCTGATTTAAACCAAGGATTGACACAAAATGCTGGAGTAACAAGCAGCATCTCTGAAGAGAAGGAATGGGTGACGTTTCAGGTCGAGCCTCTTCTTCAGACTAGGAAATATGTTATTAAATTGGACAGCATGTAACAGAGATTCACTAGGATATTAGCTAGGATGGTGGCCTTGACTTATAGTGAGAGGTTAGATAGGCTGGGACTTTTGCTTTTGGAGTTTATGAGGCTGAGGGGTGATTTTTTTTTTAGATCATGGGAGGCATGGATGATGCGAATGCTTCAAGTCTTTTCCCCAGGGTAGAGGATGCTAAAATTAGAGGGCATAGGCTTAAGGTGAGAGGGGGGAGATTTAAGAGGGATCTCAGAGGCAACATTTTCAGTTAGAACATAGTCCTTATCTGAGATCTGCCAGAGAAAGCTATAGAAGCGGATACCATTACGACTTTTAAAAGGCATTTGAACATGTATATTGCTAGGAAGGGTTTAGAGACCTAAGGACCAAATGCAGGCAAATGGGTCTAGCCAGTATGCAAACTTGGACAGCATGGACATGTACAACTCGTTGACCCTCTGACTCTACGATGTCAGCAATATTTCAGCTACTTGTTTGTTTTGCAGTATTTTATCTTTTTATTGTCTTGCAGAACTTTTGTGCAATTTATTTATAATTTACTTATAATTTATGTTTCGTGTGCTTGCTGATCTGATGTGTCTGTGATGCTGCTATAAGTAACATTTTAATTGTACCTGCATCTCACTGTACTTGCGCATACGGCAATAAACTCAAGTTGGCTCTAGCTTCTGAGTCATAAAGATTTAGTTCTGCAGAACTCCAGAGGGTTACTGCACATTGCTGTAAGATGTTTGACCTAAGCAGCACAACTGCAATGCTGCCCCACCTGAAATGTTGTTTTACAGATACCCAGATGGATAGTTACATTTTATTATATTAACGTCATAAGGAATAGGAGTTGAAATCAGGCCATTCGACCCATCCAGTCTACTCTGCCATTCAATCATGGCTGATCTATCTCTCCCTCTTATCCCTATTCTCCTGCCTTCTCCCCACAACCTCTGACACCTGTACTAATCAAGAATCCATCTATCTATGCCTTAAAAATACCCACTGACTTGGCCACCACAATCTTCTATGGGAAAGAATTCCACAGATTCACCACCCTCTGACTAAAGACATTTCTCCTCATCTTCTTCCTAAAAGAAAGTTCTTTAATTATGAGGCTATGACCTCTAGTCCTAGACTCTCCCACTAGTGGAAACATCCTCTCCACATCCACTCTATCTAAGCCTTTCACTATTCTGTATGTTTCTATGAGGTGATAACTTATGTTAATGCAGTATTTGACTCTAGAAAGGGCCTGTTCCACCAGCATTCGATTGCATGCGTCTAATGCGACCAAACATGGTCACTTGAGGTGCACGGCCTCGCGGGGCTGGTCCCACTTCAAACTGCGGAGGTGTATAGAGTTGCGCAGGGTTGGTCCTGACATCGTGCGGGGCTCAGAAAATCCTGCACTGTTCGAAAATTCAGCGCGCCAACACCCTGTCGGCCTGCAGGCGCATTGAGGGCAAAGTTTGCAGCGTCTTGACGGTGTACGCAGCATCTTCGCGGTGTATGCGGCGTCTTTACATCGTACACAGCGTCTTGACGGCGGACACCTAGTGCGTGGCATTGCGCGATGATGTCACCGCCTGGCGTGCCGTTGCGTGATGACGTCACCGCCCGACACCGTGCGACATCCAAATTCAGTCAGCCGCCTCCTGCCCAGCTGACTGGTGAGTATGACGTAAATTACGTCGCACGCGAACTTTGCGCGAACTCCATTTCCGTATGGTCGCGCTAGACGCATGCAATTGCATGCAGGTGGGACAGGCCCTTTACTTCACAGTTCCAGAGATTTGGATTCTCCTTGTGATCATGTGCGTTTTCCACGCTTGCTCTAATAACATCCTGAAAAAGTGCTGGCAGGCTAATTGCCTAATGTATATAATCCCTACTCAAGAAAAGTAATACAGTATCAGGAGTGTTGATGGACATGTGTGAGAAAGTATAGTTGGTGGAATTGCTTTTCTGTGCCACTGACATGGACCTAAAGGGGCGAATGTTCTCTTTCCGTGTCAGATAAAGTTAGGTAGTTTAGTTTAGAGATACAGTGTGGAAACAGGCCCTTCAGCCCACCAAGTCTGCACCATCCAACGATCAACTAAGACAAGTTCCACCCTACACGCTGGGCACAATTTACAGAAGCCAATTAACCTACAAATCTGAAACTGAAGCACCCGGAGAAAGGCTACACGGTCACAGGGAGAACGTACAAACTATGTACAGACAGCACCCGTGTTGGGGATCGAACATGGGTCTATGACGCTATGAGGCAGCAGCTCTACCGCTGCGCCACCCCAGGTCACATGGGAGTTGTACCATGGTCTTTGCTAATGTTTATAACTCAACCAACAATACCAATGTTACAGATTAGCATCAATATGACATCAGCGCTCGTGGAGTTTTCAATGCTAAAATTGGCTGCAATTTTTCCATCGCTGTGGCTCTGCAGAAGTGCCATTTCATTAATCACCTGTCCATCCAATATTTCCCAGCTGAAAAAGAAATCCACATGAGTGCACTAATGTAATGTCTGTCAGGTAGACGAACCAGAGGAATTCACTAACTACACTGCACCACTCGCCCTCTCAGATGTGAGCCCGCAGCATTGCATGAACAATTGTCATCTGATCCAACTATTCAAAATGCTCGACTTTGTTTGAACAGGTTCTGTGATTGCAGTGCATTTTTTAAGTGAGCATTTTACTCTTTGAAATATGATGAATTTATCAGCGAAGGCTCACGCCTACTTGCTGTATTTAAGACAAAAGCACCCTAAGTATGTGTGAGTCATTAGAATTGCTTTAATTGATATGATTTAGGGCTTCTAAAATCACTTAAGATTCCATGTAAAGTTCCTTTGGACTAGTCAGAGTTGTGTAGCTATGGAGCCCTAGAGTATGGAAACAAGCCCTTTGGCCCAACTCATCCGTGCCCCCATCTAAACCAGTCCCATTTGGCCTAAATCCATCAAAACGTATTTGGCCCATATCCCTTTCCTAACCGTGTACCATACTTACCCCTCTTAACCATGTCCAAGTAGCTTTAAAATAACTTTTAAATGATAAATCCTCTAAATCCTCCACTACCCCATCTGACAACACATTCTTTCTACCTTGCACCCTCCTCAGGTTAAACCTATGTTTAAAGTGGGTTTGCGTCATTTTGTTGACAGTGTTTAATATTAGCTTGAACAAAGAAACTGCTGACTACAGCACATTAACCAGCGTTTCACATGCTCTTCATGACTTGGCAATATGTCGAATAAGTATATATATCCCATCAGATCCTAATAACATGATTATATAGACGTTATGGTAAAGGTCAGAAATACTAAACTGGCTGGGTCAGCACATGTATAACAACTACCTGCCGGGGGGCATAAATGCGATCAGGTCACCTCATCATCACCTCATCATAAGGAGGACTGAAATTGATTCAGACAGCAGAGAAACTGGCCCTTTTGCCCACTAAGTCCTTGCTAACCATCAACACCAATTTACATATATCTAATGTTTTTAATTTAAAATACTCTCAACAAGATCAGATCAATTATCGTACCTCAAAAAGCATGACAACTGCTGCTCCGAGTCACCGGAGAGAAGAACTATGCCAGATGCTTACGGATGCTAGAATTTAGAAGATTGAGGGGGCATCTTAACCATATAACCATATAACAATTACAGCACGGAAACAGGCCATCTCGACCCTACAAGTCCGTGCCGAACAACTTTTTTTCCCTTAGTCCCACCTGCCTCCACATCCTCCAAACTAATGTCCTTCCTTTCCATTGCATTAATCTCCTCTCTAATCAGTAACGCTACCCCACCTCCTTTTCCTTTCTCTCTATCCCTCCTGAATATTGAATATCCCTGGATGTTCAGCTCCCAGCCTTGGTCGCCCTGGAGCCATGTCTCCGTGATCCCATCTTATAGAAACTTACAAAATTCTTAAGGGGTTGGACAGGCTAGATGCAGGAAGATTGTTCCCGATGTTGGGGAAGTCCAGAACAAGGGGTCAAAGTTTACGGATAAGAGGGAAGTCTTTAAGGACCGAGATGAGAGAATAATTTTTACACAGAGAGTGGTGAATCTGTGGAATTCTCTGCCACAGAAGGTAGTTGAGGCCAGTTCATTGGCTGGATTTAAGAGGGAGATAGATGTGGCCCTTGTGGCTAAAGGGATCAGGGGGTATGGAAAGAAGGCAGGTATGGGATATTGATTTGGATGATCAGCCATGATCATATTGAAGGGCTGAATGCTCGAAGGGCCGAATGGCCTACTCCTGCACCTATTTTCTATGTTTCCATGTCTATGTGCAGTTCTTGAAAGGTAAACGGTAACATTGGTTTATTAGTGTCACATATACTGACATGCAGTAAAAAACTTTGATTTGCATCTTGTTCAGCCAATCATATCTTACATGAGTATGTCACTACTCATGTATTCCAAAAAGCAAAATAGTGCAGGATGGTGCTTTAGGGAAACGGCTGATTTTAAAAAGTGCACGGAGCCTCAATAAGGTTGAGTGGAAGATCGAGGAATACACCTCCAGCATTTGAGAGTCCCTGACTGTGGAAGAACCTGGCAACACCAGAGAAAATTCTATTCCTGAATCTGGTGATTTGAGCTTTGTGTAGCAAATGCTGTGATCCCTGCAGTCAATAGTTTTAGGATTTTTTGAAGCTTGACCTCCTGGGTTCTGACTCCCGCTTCAATGTATCTGCAGATGCAACTGTTCACCACGGGAACGTTGAGAGATACACAATTTTCCGGTGCCAAATATTTCGCAGTAGTGTACATTACAGCCTGTTCTTGTAGTGGTTTAAATGAGAGATAGTCAATACTAGATGCTAGTTTTAGTTCTAATGGCTGTCCTGTCTGCTCTGGTTGTACACAAATTTGGACACCATTTCCAGCAGGTTTTCTTGTTCTTGCACCCCCTGCACACTAGTTGTCTCTTCAGCAAACCCCCCTTCAGAGCCAGCCCGGAATTGGCTCCCAGTACTCCCCTCTGTCGAGGGAGATGCACTGTGCAGCCCTGGATAAGGTGCTGCCATGGGTATATTATAAGACCCATGGTGACTAGCCTCCATCTCCCAGAGTCTGTCACGGTGGAGCATCTGCTCCATAAGCCGCTCCATTCGGCCCCAGCAATCACGGTCACTAGTCGCCCGCGGCTTTCCCTCGCAGTCCGACTCGTCTGCGTCAACGGCCCTGTCAGTCTTCCCTATAGCCTTCCCGCCCGGCCGTGGTGTTGATCTGGCCAGCGCAGGTGCCAAGTCAGGCACAGCTGCTGGCTGCCCGCAACTCCGCGGTCCTCCCCAGCCAGCTTAGACGCAGCCCTTGTGGACTTCTTCATTTTGTTCATAGTTTCCCCCTGTAATACAGCACGGGAAAACAAAACGATTCTCCGCTTTAAACTTACCGCTGCGGGGGCACGCTCCACCCCGCCTGTCGTTTCGCCATGCGTGAAGCGATATGTCACGCATGCGTCCTGGCGGGTTCTTCACGTAGTCGCTCACGTGACTCCGAAGTAAAATTACATGATTCAGCCCATTAAGTCTACTCCACCATTCAATCATGGCTGACCTACTTTTGTGCTCGACCGCATTCTCCTGCCTTCTCCCGACTTCTCCCCATAACCCTTGACACCTTTACTAAACTAAAAAGGAGGAATCAAGGTCTATCTACACCACCCACTGTTTTCCGGAAGAAATCATGTAGTCATGTCAGTCTGTAGATCATAGTTAGATTGTCCCAGTTTGAAAAAGTTATGAAGAAAAATTACAACTTCAGACGAGGAAAGATCTGCCTCGCGGTAGATGAAGTATTGAAGAAACAGTCATGGAAGGGTGACCAAAGATTGTGATAAAGCACTTTCTTCAAAGCTCCAAATTAACTCCATGCTACACAAAAGGTGCACCGCAGCCTCGGTTGTGGATGACAATTTAAAAACTGAAGAAATTGAAAATGAAAAAGAGGCAAGGATGGCACAAGCTGCAAGGAAAGAAAAGGTTCAGTCAACAGAATCAAGCTTATGCATAGAAACACCCTGGAATGTTAGAAATGAGAACATGGGAGAAATAAGGAAGAGATAAGGATCCAATAATGGTCTTGTTTGGGTTGATGAGAGATTCAGAAAAATTTGCATAGACCACTTATTGCTAGTGCATGATGCCTAGGTAAATAGCGTGAGATGGAAAACAATATATCAGATTTCTAATGGAAATCAAGATGTGATGGTGTAATTGAGCCCAGGGATGGTTGATATTGCACCGATCACTTTGGAAAGGTCAACACAAGAAACATCAGTAGCGTTGACGAAATCACTGGGTGGTGTGAAAACCAGTGACTAAATTAAACAGATTTTGATGGAGGTTCCCAGACTTGAAACTTCAACAGGTTCTCTTTCCGCAGGCACTGCCTGACCAGCTGAGTGTTTCCAGCGTTTTCTGTTTTTATTTCTGATTTCCAGAGTCTGCAGGAAGGAACTGCAGTTGCTAGTTTAAACCAAAGATAGACACAAAAGCCTGAAGTAACTCAATGCGTCAGGGTAGTTCATTTTGATTTTCAAATCTGTTTATATTCTTTTTTTTTTCCCCCAAAAAATAAATGTACTATTTGGGTGTGGCAGCATTCACAATTTATTATGGTGCATGTCTGAGAGAAATTTAGAATAAGCTAGCCACTCCTTGCATGGATTCCTTTGCCTCTGATGTAATAGTCTGTTTGCTGTGTACTGAATCTTGTCATTGGTCAAAAACGTGCTGAATGTACATACTGTACCATATGCAGACAGCCACAAACAACTGCAACTTAAGCCAATCTTTTAGGTTAGTCTGGAATTCCCAGGAAATTATCTTCAAAGCTGTGCTGCGGCACTGGGGAAGTATCAGCGAAAATATCAACAATTTTGTGATTTTCTTTGAAAAATGGTAGTTATATTGATAGTAAGGAAAATGTTCATGCTAAAGACTGCAGATGCCAGGATTTTGAGCAAAAAGACAAACTGCAGGAGGAACTCAGTTGGTCAGGCAACATCTGTGGAGGGAAATGGGCAGATGACATTTCAGGTCGGGATCCTTCTTTAAACTGTAGAAATAGAGGGGAAAAAGCTGGTAAACAGAGGTAATATAAATATGCAAGAACTAACAAGTGATTGGTGGATTCAATTGAAGAGGGGTCGATTAATAGATGAGTCCGAGGAAGGAGAGATGGGTGAAAAATGTTAGTAGTCGGGAATTGTCCAATTTTGATGATGAGGAGTCTTTCCACCTACAAATTGGTCTGAAAGGGGGGATGGAGAGGGTGTGGCCAGGGCGTAATGAGGTCATTTGATGAAAATTCCAGGAATGCAAACAAGTTGAGATGACAACATT